>NC_141605.1:22232462-22532462 GCF_047967505.1 Dipteris shenzhenensis
TTTGTTTTGTTTTGTGTTTTGGACTAGCACTTATCTCTCTTACAAGAGTTGTGTGCTGCAGTCTTTTTTTATTAATTAATGTTTGTTGTTTATTGTGTTTTATAGTCTAGAATGGCACTCATCTCTCTTGTTGCAAGAGTTGTGTGCTGTAGTCTGTTATTATTAATTATTGTAGTCTTTTTTTATTTATTAATGTTTGATTTGATTTATGTTTGAGACTGGCACTCATCTCTCCTACAAGAGTGGTGTGTTGCAGTTTCAATTTCTATATAAATAATTGTTTTTAATATGAGGCTGGCACTCATCTCTCTTAAGAGAGTTGTGTGTTGCAGTCTCAATTTGATAGACATGTTTATTTGTAGGATCTCTTAGGCTGGCACTCCTCTCTCTTAAGAGATTTGTGTTTTGTAGTCTAAGCTTAGCGATGTTTTCATAGATGCTTATTCTGGTATTCATATCTCTCTTGAGAGTTGTGTGATGCAATCTAAGTTTGATATCATGCGATGTGCTCATAGACATTTAGTATGGCACTCAACGGTCCCTTGATAGTTGTGTGTTGCAATTGAAGCCTAGTTGTGTGGTCTCGACTGTGACTCACGTGTCGTGGGGATGCTGAAGGAATGCCATTGGAGCCTCCACTCCAAGCTACTTCCTTGTGAGAGCAATACAAGCACAAGCCATCCCCTTGTGTCACACAAGCGGCTTTTGGATTGTTGCATTGTGTTTCCACAAGAGAAAGAGGGAAGGGGAAGAGGGGAGAAGAGAGGGGAGAAGGGAGGGAGAAGGAAAAGGGAAGGAGAGAGTGAAGGGGGATGGAGTGAAAAACACAAAGGCACTACGAAGGAGACAAGGAAACTCCCAAAGACACTCTTGAAAGAGAAGAGGGAGCTTGTATTCCAAACTTATGCATAGAACAATGAAGACCAAAGTCAACCATTTGGTCTTTTATACATGTCACCTTTTGAAGGGAGGGCCAACCCTTTTCCTTTTAGCACTCTCCCTTTCTTTACATTCAAAAGGCTCTTGGACCCGTAGGGTGCCAAGGAATCTTTGCTATCCTTTCCATCTCTCCCCTACTATTCCACTCATGTGTGTCAAAAATAGGACTTGTATTAACCATATAAGAGTGCTAAATAGCACTTGTGTTAGCCTTAAGCCTCCAAGGCTAAAACTATTTGGGGCTCAAACCCTTGTACGAGGCTCAAAACTTGGAGTGGTGAGGCTGATCTTGGGCTACTTGTGGCTTGACTCCCATGAGGCGAATAACCACAATAACCACATTTTGTGGCAATTTGCAGCCTGAACCTATGACCTATGACCATTTGGGATAATTTGGGGCTCAAACTTTATGAGCTTGTACTGTACTCCTTCCATGGCTGCAACCGTTGAAGTAAATCATGAAGCCTAATCACCTCTACCCTGCATTCTATGATTGTACTATGTGGATGTTAACATGCCCCCCTTCCTATTGCTGAGCTGCCCTCAAATTAGCCACGCTAGAGGAGGTGTGTGGAGAGGATGGTCTAGAGGACTGCGTAGCAGTCTAGCTAGCATGGAGTGAGCTGAGCTAGGTACAAGGAGCGGAACTTCCAAAAATGGATTGCGTGCATGTCCTCGTACATGTGGATGTGGTGGCCATGGAGATTGCAGATGCAGAGGTAGAGGTGAAGGTCCTAAAACTGCATGGGACTGATATCGGGGTTGAAGACAATCTAATTGGTCAGATTGTGGAGTCGGTCATCAATGGGGTGATTGTGTGCGGGACAGTAGTGGAGGAGTAAGAGGAGGAACTGGTTGAACTGGACCGTTGCAACGACGATTGGATTAAGTAACGATCCGTACGTGTTGTTGAATAACTGGAGCGGAAGCAAAATCCCTCCTGCATCCTCTCTTTTGGGAAGTTGTACTCGGAAAATTTGTATAACATGTTGGGGTCCCATTGCTGGAGCTCGCGGAATTCGGCCCAAGTCTATCATGGTTCCATTGGCATGTACAAGGGGTGGATCTAGCAATGATCGATGTGGGCACTGTGGTAGTACCACCAAAATTGCTCCATTTTGAGGAAGGGGATGTGCCAACGAGGCTGTAGACCGACATTGGCATCGGTCAGTGGAATTGGAGCATTGGGAGCAAGGTGGTAACCTCCTCCTGTGTGCTTTGGATGGGCACATTGCCAGTTGTTGAAGGATTGGGTGATAAACTGTGTGAGTGGGCGCACCTCTAGGATTTCGTAGAGGTGGAGGTGGGAGCCTTTGAGTTGCTACTTCCAATGGTGCATGAGTGCACTATCTTGAAGTTCTTGGAATGACTACTGTAGGTCTGGGTGCCATTGTACATTTTTGGGCGAGGAGGAGGGAGGAACTTGAGGAACCTCATCATCTTCAATTGACATTGGTTCCTCCTCTGCTGTCTCTATGGGCATTGTATCGATGGGTGCCCATACAAAATTGGATGCCTTGAGCAACGTGTTGAGGGCCTCTTTTGGGAGGTCCACCGGAGCAGCAAATGAGATCGACAGGGAGGTCCCGCACTATGCGGTGGTGGTGTTGGAGGCATTAGAAGAATACTCTAGCAGATCGGTGAGAGGAAGGGGGGGCGGAGGAGGTTGGGTGGCTTGCTAGGTGGGTTGGGTGGGATCCAGAGGAGGTGGTTGTGGAATTTCAACAGGGGGTGTGGTAGAATTGAATATTGTAATGGCTTCTTGGCCTTCCTCCTCGGCTACCTCCTCAGGATATGCTACATGTATTGTTTCAAATTTGCTCACCAAGGACTCAAGTGAGTCTTGAAGATCTTGTAGCACCTAGTTAAAGAGGATTATTATGCCGAGGGGATCATAGGTGGTGGACTGGTCAGCTGCTGCGAGATGCCCTTGAGTTTGTATTGTGGAGGCTCGACCATAGGTCTACATCCAATTAATGTCAGCTTCTAGACTATCTAGGGTGCAAACCCACGGGTTGAGCTCCTCATGCTTTTTTAATTGCATCACATCATCATCCATAGGATAACTTGTGGACTCCATGATGATGCAGCACCATCCTTGGAAATTCAACAAAATGGGATGGGCGGTGAGAGTTTGGAGGTCAAAGGGGTGAAGGAGAGAGAAGCTATAAGGCTGAAGATCTAATGAAAAATAGGACATGGCTAGAATGGGGCGGCAGTGATCGAGATTATGATGCGGCGGAGGATGGTTTGGAGGGCATTAGGAGGGAGTGGGGCTCTAAGATCTACGTGGAAAATAAGATTTTGTGCACAGAGTGCATCGAAGTGCATTTGGAGTGTCTGGGGAATAGTGCATGGGGCGAGTGTATATGTGGCTAATTGTGCGGACCTCCCTATACATCTAGAATTCTTGTTGCTCATGGTCTTCCAACCCAGAGTCTTTTAGGTGGCTGGGTTTATGCTGCCACTCGTTTTGTTCCTACAGAGACATCGTGAGTGCCCGTTCCTGCACCAAGAGATCTTACAATGTCTAGATTTGGCCTTTGTAGTTCTCCTAAGCTAGTGTGTGCTATGCCTCTACTTGTATCTTTTGCTCTAATGCCATTCGGAGGCCAAACTCTGCTTTGTCGGACTGGTCCATGAGCGTTTGGACCAGGGATTCGCTCATGGCGATGAGCTCATCCTTGAGCTTGGTCACTGCTAGCTCTAGCTCCTCAACTTTTGTTTGCTACTCCTCTGCTCTATTTAGGGCCATTTTTCTTGTGGCTTGGGCGGTGACCATCAGGGTGTGGCTATCGCACATGGAGAGCTGCGCTTGGAGGAGGGTCGCTGCGAGTTGCGAGTCCTATTCTTGCCACCTCTGGAGAATTGTTCGTGCCACCTGAGGGAGCATGCCAATAATGGGGCACACTACAAAATTGTAGGGCCTCTGTGAGGCTTGCCCATGGAGAGGAGGAGGTGCCGGTGACAAAGGAGGGGGTCTCCTGAGGATGGGCCATTGCTGAGGTTGAGACCTGGGGCATAGCAGGGTTGTTGGAATAGCTTGGGCTCCTGGGTGGAGGCCAATTGTGACTATTTCGTCACCTGGGAGGTTGTCCACCAAGATGGGTTCTTGTTGTACACTTTTGCCCTTGTGTTGAGGATCCGATTGCTCAAGGCATAGTTGATGGCATAGGAATGCCTACACCTAGCGGTCCTCGTACTGTGCGAGCAACTGCTTGGGTCCCTGGTTGCACGAGATGGCTGGCTAGAGTGGTGCTAGGCTCTTTTCTTGCTCGCTTTGGCTTGACCTCAGCTTCTTCTTGCTCTATTGGTACCGATCTCGTGGTTGATTTTTTTGCCAACCCATAGCCAGCAGGCAAATGTTGCTGCAACATGTGGTAGAGAATTGGCATGTATAGCGTCGGGTTGTCGATGAGCTCTTCGTGTGTTTTGGGGTCCTCCCTCATCTAATTACAGAAGTAATCAGCCCAGTTCTTGACTTGGGGTTCTACCAGCTACCGCAACAAAATGTTTGGTACAATTGACTAGTGGTGGTCAATGTGCCTGATTTGCGTCAACCACTGCAGGGCCCTTGCTAGTCTTTCCACTTCTAGCTTGATGATCTCTGTGAAGTGGATGTGCCCTTTGCTCTTCTTGCGGTTGTAGTGGTAGATTTTACTTGAGGGCTTCGTACATCTTCTTCTTCATTGCGTACACCAATGATCGATAAGTCGAAGGCCGATGATCGGTAGGCCGAAGGCGACTCACACCACATCCACATTGAGTGCTAGAAGTGGGAAGTGCCCATTACATCTCGAAGAACGCCCACATTTGTGTTGGATTTGTAGGCCTGGAGGAACTCTCCCAAGAGCCTCATGTCCAAGTGGCAAGGAAGGCAATCTATCACTAATACCAGGCCTGTTACTGCAAGTGCATCTTGCACTACCGACTCCTTTAGTGCCTCATATGCCACTGCGGTGTGGTAATCATGCCCCTCGTATGCATAGCAGGAGTGGACGGTGCATGCATCAAGTTGTTAGAGCCATGCCTCTCCAAGCAGCGAGTGTGTTTGTGAGCACATGATTTTGTACTCCCCTTGTGTGGGGGCTGGGGTGTGCTTTCTTGATGTCCTTGAGGGCGGTGTGCCTGCTATTGTCTGGTACTACCTCTTGGGTGGCTTGTTGCATAGATACTTCCTCCTTCGCTTATAAATCTTTGGCTAGAAATTTGGAGGGCATACAGATCATGGCCGAGGGCATACTTCGAGAGTTGCAGGGGCCGGTGGCTTGTGGAATAGGAAGTCGGGGGTGGAGTCCAAGCTCCATCTCAAACTCAATGAATTCATTCTCCGGATCCATTGGGAAGAATGAGGGCAACTGAGTGATGAGGGAATCGGTGGAAGAGGGGGAGTTGAGGACATATACTGATTGCTAGATTGCTGTGTGGAAGAGGGAAGGGGGCCAGAAGATTTCTAACAGAATCTTGATAGAGTTTGGGGGCAACTGCTATGGCGACAACCCAGTGGGAAAGGGTTCCTTTATATAGATTTTGCTATCCCCATGGTCGGCGGGATGGCGTATGTCAATGACCAGCATGATAATACAATTTGTATGCTTTGCTTTCTTCACTGTAGCCAACCATGATGCATTTGCATGACTTTGCATCCAATTTCTTGCGATGATAATCATGTATGTGAGCATATGCTATGCAACCAAATATGCAGAGATGCCCAATGTGTGGCTTTTGTCCAGTGAATGCTTCATAAGGAGTCATACCCTGTATTAGTTCGGTAGGAAGCCGATTAAGCAAGTAGTTTGTTGTAGCTATTGCTTCTGCCCAATACTGATTTGGAAGATGCTTTTCACTAAGCATTGCTCTAGCACTGTCTGCTATAGTCCCATTCTTCCTTTCAGCTCTTGCATTCTGCTGAGGAGTATCTGCACATGTGAATTGTCTTCGTATGCCGTGATTTTTGCAAAAGTTCATGAATGCTGAAGACATGTATTCACCTCCTCTGTCTGATCTCATGACCTTGATCTTTCTTCCTGTCTGGTTTTCTACCATGGCTTTGAATTCTTGAAATCTGGAAAACACTTCAGATTTCTCTTTTAGAAAGTAGACCCAACAATATCTGTTGTAGTCATCGATGAAAGTTAGGTAGTGAAGTGAACCATTGATGCTGCAGGTCCGGGCATAACCCCATACATCTGTATGTATCAAATCAAGAATACCTCATGCATGAGAGGTACTTTTGACAAAGTTGGTTCGCTTTTGTTTACCGAAGCAGCATGCTTCACAAACTTTTCCAAGAAATTGTAGCTTCGGAATCCCAATTGCCATATTCTGATTCCTGAGATCTAACAAGTACTTGAAGTTGACATGACCATATCTCTTATGCCATTTTGCAGATAGTGGCATCTGCTATAGTTGAGCTAACATGGCATGCTTATCTGGTACTGTAGCTAGTATTATGTATAAGCATCCTTCCTTGACACCTTTTGCTACTAACTGACATCTTTTGGATTTGTCTCTGATAGTGCATTCATCACTGTCAAAGATGACTTTGTAATTATGTTTCGTCATTTGACCTACTGACAAGAGGTTCTTCTGAGCTTTGGAACATATAGCACATCTTTCATTAATCCTTTCATACCAGTGAAATTGTTCATAGGGATAACACCTGTCCCTTGAACTGGATTCGGTGTATTGTCTACTGTGTAGATGACATTTTTCTGTCCTTCTAATGGTTTCATCTCTGTGAACCATTCCTGATGATTTGTCATGTGAGATGATGCACCGCTGTCGATGTACCAAGGACCCTATTCCACTTGGTTGTATTGATAACTAAAATCCTCTTTGGGATTGAAATCAGTGGTGTCTGAGTACACTATTTCAGTGTGATGCAATTTCTCGCTTGCAAGAAACATATTTCCATGTTCATTTGCAAAATGACTCTGACTACAATATCCACCACGATGATTTCCTCTACCTCGAGAATTCCCTTGATCACTGTTGGATTGATCGCCTTGGTCATACTGCTTCTTGCGGCAATCTCTTTCATAGTGTCCAAACTTGTGACAGTAGTTGCACTGAATGTTTGACACATTGGTGGATGCATTCCCTTGTCCTTGGAATCTTCCATGATTGGAATGATTTTTGCTTTGCTGATTCTAATGTTGCTGAGGATGACGCTGATGCTGATTTTGTTGATGTTGACTTTGATTTTGTTGCTGATGATGATGACCACTCTTCAGATATGATCTACCTCTGCCTTTGCGTTTGCCTCTACTTCTGTCTGAAGCTGTGAATGCCTGATCATTAGAATGACCGTTATGTGCTTGAATGGCCTGAGTCCTGAGTTCTTCACCAAGTAGGACTGACTAACGTTCTTCTAGTGTCGAAATTTGCTGTTGAATGGCAATACTCTAGACTAGATTCTCGTATCCCTCTCCTAGTCCATTCAGAATGACTTGAACCATTTCTCGGGGTTCATAGTCTCTCCTGCTACTGCAAGTTGATTATTGTAGTCTTTTATGCAGAGTACATAAGCATCACCGGCGGTTTCACTGCTATTGCAGAAACTCTGGCTGATCTGGTTTCTTAGGGTGAGAATCCTGGATGTGTTCTTGGACTTGTAGAGAGCTGCGAACATATCCCATGCTTCTTTTGATGTCTTAACTGTGTTGAGCAATCCTAGCATGACATCTTGCACATTCTGCTTGATCAAGTGATAGGCATACTTGTCTTTCTTATCCCACTCTGCTTGAGCTTGGGCAATGGCAGGATCTACTACTGGTGTGGAAACTGTTTGTGTAGATGTAGATCCCGCTGCTGGTGCTATGACAATAGATGGAGTAGAGCTACTGGTAGTTGGATTGTCCAATGGTCTAGATGTAGACCCATCGACATACTCCCATTTGTCTTGAAGTACAAGAATGGTCTCCATTCGGTATTTCCATGTACTGTAATTGGAGTTGTCTAACTTAGCAGATGCCTCTAGATTGAGGTTGCTGGTCGACATGGTGCAAGAAATGTACTCAAAAGTGTCATGAACATCTCTGTATGAATCAACTGCAAATACGCTGACTATGCCAAGTGAAATCTCTGTACCATCGGTGAAGATAGAACTGTGGTATATAAAATCTGAATTATATTACAAGGCTTGTGGCAATGATGCCGGGAATAGCCAAGAGCCTTTACAAGGCTAAAATGATGTGCACGATGTCATGAGATAGCCGAATGGGCTTTACAATGGTGGCATGTGTGTGTGAAATCAAATGCTATTTGCCCACTGAAACAATCTGCAATGCCTCTGAACTCTGAAGTCTGCTCACTGAACTGATAAACGTAAGGTTTCAGGTAATGTGATGATGTGAAACCATATGTGAGTGTATGGACTGACTCTGAGTAGGTACTAGTCAAGAATTTCGAGCATGGCTTAGATTGGCAACTTGGGGAAATTCAAAGTGTCCCCTCTATGGCGATCTAGTCTACTCTGATCTAGATCTAAAGCAACCGTCGATCGATGAAAGAATAGTAAATAATTCCTTTTCTTTTGTTCTTTTTAAGTGCTAGGTCAGATACGTCGATGTAGAGGCAAGTGTGCGTGAAGGAAGTGGTTTTGTCGGCGAGGCTCAAATGTGAGTGTAACTTGCATTGAAATGTGTGCATGCTGTGACGAGCACGTACAGCACGAAAAAACAAGCGACTTTCCTTTTTAGAGCACCCTCAAATTCTTCCTAGATCAAGAGATACGACTTGATCTAGGTGGAGGGGCAAAAGGAGTGCAAATGTGCTCAATGATGATGTGTCACTGTGAGTCACATGTAGTGATGATTAGCAAGAGGTGTGCCAGTGAAGCCCTATGCTGAGATGGCAAAAGTGGTCACATGCAGTGACTGTGAAGCACTGTGTGTGCCTGCAGAGGTCAGTGCTAACTGGACAGCTAAGGTGGCACAAATGATGATGTCAGTAGATGATGTGGCTGATGATGTGGTAGGATGACATGGCTGATAATGTAGCAAGATGATGTGGGCTGCCTATGTGGCATTGATGATGTGGCAGTTGAGCTGGCAGGGTGATGTGGCAACCTCACGGGGCTACTGACGTGGCCTGATGAGCTGATGTGGCAATCATGCCATGTGTTAAGAATTGAGAGGCTTATCTACCACGTGGCAGATAAGATAGCATGGTGCACGGGCCACGTGTCACTTTACAACAGATGACATGGCAGTTGTGGCTAAGGCTATCTGCCACGTGTCGACCAATGGCTTCACCGGAATCTAAGAAGATTCCGATGGAATTTTGGAGATTC
This sequence comes from Dipteris shenzhenensis, assembly GCF_047967505.1. Lineage (NCBI taxonomy): Eukaryota > Viridiplantae > Streptophyta > Polypodiopsida > Gleicheniales > Dipteridaceae > Dipteris > Dipteris shenzhenensis. Next base: position 22,241,698 of record NC_141605.1, read on the forward strand.
TATCTCCTACGCTGGAGTTCTGTGGGCTCTAAGTCACTGGAGATCCACTGATTGTTGTTGAAGAAAGCATGAGGCTAGAGATTGCTGATGTCAAGGGTGTTGCTTGTAGGAGTTATTGGAGGCATGGAACCTTGGAGGTCCATCGGCTGGCTCTGAGAGCTATGAGGCACATTGGAGCCGCAAGCCATCTACAGAGGCGTTGGCACTAGGGTGTGTGTTGGGCCGTGAAAGCTGCTTGGTTCATTGCGTCATTTGTGGAGGCATCTACTCATTGTTGCATTCCGTTCAATTCGTTGGCAGTCTGTCGATTATGCAATGAGCAAGAGCATTGGATGTAGAGTCGACCATCCGTCATTCGAGACAGAAGGCTGTTGTAGGAGCTAGTCGCATTGCTAGAGGGCTATGCTGGCAAAGATGGAGCCACCCGTCACTGCTCGACTTCGTTGTGGGGAGCCCTTGATGGTCGATCAATGCACCATTTTGACGATGGCAAAGTGGCTATTGTGAGCCGTGGGCTCAGCCCGGCTAGCTAGAGCTTGGGTTGGAGGAGCCGAAGACTTGCTTGTCATAAGAGACGGTTGCTGCACTGGAGCTCGTAAGCACGATTCAAGTTGCATCACGAATGAATAGGATCCGGCTCGTTTGGCAAGCTTGGCCGGTGAAGATGAAGCTATGGCAGCCTGTAGACGGCTACTTCATAGGTGTCGAGATTGTTGGAGAAGGATCCTCATTGCTTTGTTGATGGTCGTCAAGGCTGCAAGTCCAAGCTTTGGCAATAAGGTTGCTTGCTTGCTGCGGATAGGCTCTCGGTCAAAGGAGCTTTGTTGGAGCCATGAACTTGCAGATAGGCTGTCGATAACCTCTCAACCAACAGAAATCTCTTTCTCTCTCAAAACATTATGAAGAACTCTCCCTATCTTTCTCACAAACACTTGAAGAAGATCACTCTCTCTTGCTTTCAATCAAAGAACTCTCGCAGTGGAGTTGAATGGATGGAAAAACTCTTAAGAGAATACCTCTCTTTCTCTCACGAAGGAAAGAACTCTAAATGAATGGAAATGGATGGAATTTCTTCAAATGAACATAATTTTTCTATCACTCTACGAAAGTGAATGGAACACTCAATCTCTCAATCTCTCTTGCACTCTCAAGGATCGCAATGCCTCAGCGGAAGGCAAGGGAGCTCTGATACCATGACAAAATATGAAGAGGGGAGAGGAGAAGAGTGGAGATGAGGAGAGAGGGCACAGCTAGAGAGCACACCAAAAATGACTAACTGTACACTAGATTTAGTTGAAAAAATAGAATATATACAAACCCTTTTAGGGTTAGGGTTAGGGTTAGGGGATCTAACCCTTTCCTTTATAGCACTCTATAAGGTTAGTGCTATGCGCATATGATCACGTGATGGTGCTATGCACACATGATCACATGATGTTGAGCATGAACTCTCAACAAACTGCTAGTAAATTTCTACACTTGCATAAGTGCACTTATAGTAAGGGGAAATTAAGAAGGAGAATAATCAATTACTAGTTTCAAGGTAGTGAGGGACAAGTATCGGGGTTACACAAGCATTATATTTTGTCCTCATGAAGTATTTGACCAAATTGTGGATGTGTGCATTGCATGTGAGAGGGGAGATGTGATTACAAAACTCCTTATTTCTCACACGAAAGACAAGGGTTGCAGAGAAAAAAGAGGTGACTGCAAGGATGTGGAGGCTCGTAAATCACTTACTAGACACATATGCAACCATGGTAGTGGAGAACCATGGTAGCGGAGAAGCTCCTAAGTAAAAAATGTTTTTTTGAAAAGAAATACAAAGACCATTACATGGAAGAGTGCATTAACATACACGTGAAGCATGATGCCGTGGATAGTGCCATTAAATATTTGCTCACACAAAAAAGCATACCTCTTGGTCAATGCAATATTGACTCAAATATTGTGAAGCAGATAGTAGGTTTATCTGCAACTAAGGAAAAGACATGGGTACATAAGTGGATGAAAAATTCACATAGCAGCTTTACCCATAGCTAAGGAAATGGCATGAGGCATATAAGTCGATGGAAAAGCATGAAGATGGGTCAAAAGTAGCTGCCTCGTTCATGAAAAATGAGATCTCACAACAAGTGGTTGCATATGTAGAAAGACTCATCAATGAGCATCAAGAAATCTCAACAAAGGCTTTGAGTTCAATGTAAAGATTACTTCAGAATCTAGAAAGGTTGAAGTACGTGGGAGTTTTAGATGAGGACTTCCTACTTGATGATTCAATATGGGACAAGCCACAACTATTGTTTATCGATGAAACTTCTAGCGATGATATTCACCAGTTTATTTTGATAGAATACTGTATACCAACATTAGTAGAGTGGGAATATGCAATATTGTCATTTTTATTGACAAACAAGACAAGGAATGCATGCATGATACTTTAGAAAAACTATATGCTACAGATTTAAAGATCTACAATGGTGTCTATGCAACAAAGAGAAGCAATAGAGAATGTGGCTTGAAGTTCTGATGCCTTGAATCCTTTATCTTGTTTATGCGGAATCCACATCCTAATCACTCCCTACAGAATAACATAAGAGGGAATTCCAAGAGTTTATGCGTGATGTTAGAAGAGCAACCAGTCCACATATCCATCCATCATCAAATTTCTTCTACGAACATCCAATAAAAAGTGTATGTGAAGTCCACAGCTTGATCACTCCCTACAAAATAATGTGAGAGGGAATTCCAAGAGTTTTCACTTGATGCTCTAGAAGAGCAAGAAGTCCACAAATCCATCCATCGTCAAAATAACTCTACAAATATCCAACAAAAAGTGGCAGTCTTTTAATTGCCATGATGGAATATTTGCAACCGCCACGTTGGGAGGTCACCTTGTGCAAGATGGGGTATCTATTTTAAGATCTTATCAGAATAACATAAAAGGGAATTCCAAGAGTTTGCACCTCATGCTAGAAGAGCAAGAAGTCCACATATCCATCCATCATCAAAATAACTTCTACGAACATCCAACAGAAAGTGGCAATCTTTTAATTGCCATGATGGAATATTTGTAGTCGCCAGGTTGGGAGGTCACCTTGTGCAGTATGGGATATCTATTTGAAGATCTTATCAGTAAAGTATGCTTGACAAATATTATTGAGAGAAAGGCTTGCAAGAGGTACTTTCACTTGCAAGCTAACCTAACCACATGCTACTATAAGAATGTCAAAGATAAGGAGATTGTAGATGATGGCATGGCTAGTGAGGTCAAATAGAAGAAGGTTGCAGGTGATGACATGGATGATGATGAAGTGATGGACAATTTCCAGGCCATAAGGGAGAGTGAGGATGAAGAAGAGAAAATAGATGTGAAAATGATGGCTCATAGGGTTACATAAAAAAACCATGACTACATGTATCGGTATCAAATCCCTCTCTTTAAATTTACTTTTTTTCAATTCGTATTTATATAAAGATAATTTAATTTATAGATTTTATCAATCTCATAAGATTACATATTTGTTTATAGGTAAATGTGGAGGAGGAGGAAGAAATGATTGCACTTGAACATATGCAAAAAGAGAATCCAAGTTTTGTCACTACTACACCCGTGAAGGACACAACTCTAAAAGCACTGCCTTTTTTTTTAGTTGCTACTACACCAGTGCAAGCCACAGGACTTGAAGATTAGAGAGGTGCATCTTCTCTAGCATCTTTATGCTTTGTTCATATGATTAGTTCAAGAAAAACTTATCAACAAATGGAAGAGATCATCAAGAAAGCATCACCCAAATACTTCACCAAATTTTGGTGTATTCCAGACCAAAATGAAGCAACCCTATAAAATAAGTTCTCGTCTACTTTTTATGTAGGAAGCAAATGAGAGGATGCATGAAGAAGAAGAGAGTTGCTTGGGTATCATGCATATAAATTCTACAAACCAAGATGCATTGAAGAAAATGTAAATCCCATTCAATGTTAGGTTTGCCATTTGACAACAACCTCAGGTTGGCTATCACGCATATAAATTCTACAAACCTAGATGCATTAAAGAAAATGGAAAGCTCATTCAATGTTAGGTTTGGCATTATACAAACCTGGATGCATTGAAGAAAATGGGAAGCTCATTCAATATTAGGTTTTCCATTTGAATAATCATATGATGTTGTGGAGAATGGCACTGGTGCCATTTATCCAACATCCTACTATTGGCACAGAAAAGCATGCACAGGGTAGAGCTTGTGTTCCCAAATATATCCCGAGCCATCATCTATGAATACCTCATGAAGATGAAGATTCAGTGTTGTCATTGAGGTTATTTTGTCTCGCTCATACATCCTCATGTTCTACTTTTTCTTTCCTTTGTCATTTATTTGTTAATAAGTGATGTCTTTTTCTAGTACTTTCAACTAGGAAAATGGCTCTTGAGCTACTCAACTTTTGCATTCAATGTCATGGTTTCTTTCAAAGGGGCTTTACCATGACCATGTTAGGTCACCCTTATTCTTCTTGTATTTTCTTTAGTTGATGTACAGTTAAGGCTTCTGCCTCATGAGTGGCATTATCCATACTTGTAGGTCCTTGAAGCAATGTTGCATGTCCTATCTCATGTACAAGTTCCTCAACCAAAGCTATAAACCCAATTTTCTTAACCAAATCTACTTGTCCTTGAAAGTATGTGGCATACTCAAGGTATTTAGGTCCCTGAACTGAAGGTGCATCTGCTATCTATACCTAAACCATAGGTGCATGTGTTGCCTGACCCTAAACCAAAGGTGACCAAGAAGAATAAGGGTGAACTCAAAATACTCAATCATGATCTTCATTCCCATAACTATTTGCCTCCACCTTGCGACATTGTCACCATATATTCGCAAGAGCCTCTAATGCACTCTTTAGGTCTAGAAAATACAATGGTTCAGGAGGTGATGTGATGCCAAAAATTGATATCTTTTATTTGGCATTGATGTTACTATTATCTATGTTTGAGAAGAGTGTAAGTATCAAGTGATAATTTATTTGGCATTGATGTTACTATTATCTATGTTTGATAAGAGTGTAAGTATCAAGTGATAACCAAGTGGCTCTCACTTATTTTCATTTTCTAAGATATTATATGGGATTGAGAGGATTAGTGTAATGGATCATTGTAAATACTATGTGTATGAATGATAAATACCTTGTATGGGGTGAGAGTTATTTGTGTATGGGATATTATGGGGTTTTTAGAAAACAAGAAGAGTGAGTCATATAAAGAGGTGGGTTTTTAGAAAACAAGAAGAGTGATTCATATAAAGAGGTGACTCTCTTGTCCATGTGTTCCAATAATAAGATAGATCATATGCCAAGGTGCAGAAGCATGTGGAGGAGTGTGGAAGGGTGTGGAGTCACGAGGAATCCTTCTAGAATTCATGTGTGGACTTATGAGAAAGAGAGGGTCCCTATGGCCTCCATGTGGGAAAACTCTTAACTCTCTTTATATTTTAAGAATCATGAACATCTTTTGATGGGACACATGTCAAGAGTAGCCAAAAAGGACATGGATGGTGACACATGGCCTTATGTGATTAATGGGGAAAGGAACCTACAGGCAGCAATTGTAAGCAGGTGAAGGAGGGTGACAAAATCTCTATAAAAGGAGCCCTCATCTCCCTTGTTCAATATCTCTTCCACCATTAGGTCTCATGCTATTTTAGTGTTAGTGTCCTCAAGCCTCTTCCAGGGGCCTTCTCTCTCCCTCTTGTTGGTAGGTGAGTCACACCCACGCGGGTTACAAAAGTTGGGCGGCATCTGCATCCCACCCAATATATTGTCCACTTGAATTCGAATAATCACCATTAGCTAACATTAACACGAGGATTCAAACTTGGCCCCCCCAGCTTGTAAGTCTGACACCTTACCAATGCAAACCAGCTCTATTTGGTGATATCTGAGTGTATTTTTGCATTTACAATATTATAAATTGTCCACATTGTGAAAGCAAGCACAGACAAACAATGAACACATTTTGTCCAACCTGTTGGGGATAGGTAATGATGGGGATCCCACGTCTAGCGGATGAGTGTAAAATCACCCTTAAGGATTATACAAAAGTGTGCATTCCCATTGGGATTCAAGGAGGTCTAGTTATGTTAAATCTCTTAAATGAACGAAAAGATGGGGATCCCGCGTCTGGTGGATGAGTGTAAAATCATCCTTAAGGATTATACAAAAGTGTGCATTCCCATTGGGATTCAAGGAGGTCTAGTTATGTTAAATCTCTTAATGACTTGCATCATATTTTAGATTTGGAATCTTCTTCTGAGACTTGGCATAAGTTAGATGTACTATTTGGTGCTAGCTCTCATAACTCTAAATTGACTTTGAAGATTAAATTCTTTGAACTTAAGATGGATGGAGACTCTATTGTAGCTCATGTCAATACTATGAGGAGTCTTATAACACAATTGGTCTTAGTCAACTCTCTAGTCATCACTGAAGATGATGTAGTGGCTCTACTCTTGAAGAGTATGCCTCATGGTTTTAACTATGTTGTGACTACTTTGAAGAATCTTCCCCAAATAATACTAGAGAGCATCATCAGTGCTCTACAAGAAGAAGAGAGAAAGAAGAATTCAAGGAAGGTAGAAGATCAAACTCAAGCACTTATAGTGAAGTTCTCATCAAAGGGCAAGTACAAAGCATGCAAACATTGTGGAAAGACTAATCATCTTGACAAAGATTGCTATAGGACCAATCCATGCACTTATTGTGGCCATAATCTTCTCCCAAACCTAATGCAATAATTGCATAGGCTTTCTCTAGCCTTTTAGCATGTGCTGGTGTTGTTGAAGTAGAGTCACTTACCTTCCCCTATCCTTTGGTTGTGGTGGATTCACCCTCTTGTGATGACTAATTCCCTAGCTTGCCTAAATCCCACAAATTTTCCAAATTTAATTTTCATTTGCCAAGTATGGAAGCCTTGGCCATTGAATTTGTCTATCTTAAAGGTAGCCATGAGAGGGTCTTACCTTTATGTTTAGGCAGTGTCTACTCTCTTACAAATGGCTATAAATCTCAACCATATAAGTGCATATTGCAAGCAATGAAATCAGAGAATCCTAGTCTTTTTGCATCAAAATAACAATATGGCTTTTTCTTCACAAACTTTATCACTTTTCTATTGACATATCGAGGTGCTACTTTCTTCTTCTTCCCTTTTGCTTTCACCTATCCAACATTAGAAGAGCAATAAGAGCTAGGCATTGTGAACAATCATTACTACCTGGAAATTTACTGTTAATAAATGATCTTTAGCACTCTTCTAATCTTGCATCAAGGATCCAATGACCAAAACTTCCCAAAACTGTGGTATAAAAAATAGAGAAACATGGAGGCCTCAATTCAAACACTATGAAGCATATTTGAGAGGGCTTTCATTGCACATTGAAAGATCTTATACCCTCATGTCCACCCAGAAGGATTGAAGAAATTATGCGAAGTTGCTCGTGAGAGTTATGCCTATCCCGACTAGTCTTTTATAGAATTGTCCTTACCTAGTGGACCAATTCTGATCAAATTTGGACACAAGATAGGTCTTGATGTCGCCCGGCCCAATAGTGGATAGAGTCCGTAGGTCGAATTTGTCGAAAGGTTAGAAAGCGTCGGCAGGGGCTATGGTGGGACACTTTCTAGAAAAGCTTGGAGTTGCAGGGTCGCCTATAGCAAAGGAATCTATGGCTGAAAGCTTTTGGAAAATGGTGCACTGAGGGCAAAGAATAAGCCTAAGCAAAAAGTCGGGCAAAGTGGAGGATGAGGTGGCAACTAGGAGGCTAGAGAGTTCACTAGAGCCTAGAGCTCTAATACCACATGTTGGGGAGTGGTGGGAGAGAAGAGATCATCATGACAAGAGTTGAGAATACAAGAAGAATCCAAAAGTGTGTTCTATTGATTGTGAGAGAGAAGCCTCTCATTCATAGAGTGGGAGAGAGGGTGTCCTAGATCATAGGCACCTCTCCTACATCAAAGGCAATTAGCCCTGCATCATAGGGACTTCCTAAATCATTAGCACCTCCTTAAGAGGGCGCTTTCTACCGCATCATCACCTATGTCATGGTCCTAGATAGTACTAAGTGTGCTTCGGTACACACACACTCACAAACATGTGATTGCTACTAGATGCACACATGCACCTTAGAGCAAGCCCTTGATCACATATATCCCAACATACGGCCATACGGCCATATGTACCGATGCTTGGGTGCCTGGTGTGTAAACACCTTAAGAGTTGCCACCTATGGCGACCACATAAGCATTCGTCCACGCTTGGACGATTGGTGTGTAAACACCCTAGAGGTCTAGTGCACCATGGGCACGGCCAATGGATCATGGATGGGCAAGATGGCTCCCTCCATGTCCAACCCATAGCCTAGATGCATTCAATGCACCATGGGTGTGCATGGGCAGCTCTCATTTGGAAACACTGATCATGGACAAACAAGATTGCCCGCCCATGGCCCAGATGCATTCAATGCACCATGCTCTGGTTTGTAAACACCTTAAGGCTGGGTTGAGACCACCCGCCCGCCCAACCTCTCAAAAGGTGGTTGGTACACACTAACCTGCTGTTCATACACACACACTAACTTGCCGCCCAGCCTCTTAGAAGGTGGTTGGCTCATACACACACACACACACACGCTAACCTGCTCAACTCAGCACTCAAAAATGCGACGGCGGGCACGGTTAATGAGATTCTCATTGGAAGGTTCCGACATGTGCAGTTCTTGTAGAAGACACGTTATGGAGGGCGTTAGGCAACGGGGGCATCAAATCAAGGTGGGACGAGTGAACCGACGCGGGGTGTGGACCGGGCCTAAGAGAGCATCGACAGTGGTATATGATAGAAACGACTTTAAGAAATTACCGTGGTGTGGTATAGAATATAAGAAACGTGTTTTGTTGTGATTACTTTAACAAACTACCCTAGTGTGTGCTGTGTTGTAGTTCAAGCTTTTTGAGGTACCTACTTCTGAAGTTGTTTAGCATAAGTAAGTAGTAAGTTGTGCAGCATGCAGGTGCTGGAGTCTGCTCTGCGAGCTCCCTTCTTCAGCTTGCCATGCCGGTAATCTTCTCCCTCTCTCTTCCTTTTTTCCCCTTTTCAATCATCCTTCTCATGCTTCTATAACCATCCCCTTCCCTCCTTCTCACAGTCAGTGGCTCGGTACCTCCTTGCACCTTCTCCCCTCCTCTCGTTACATTCCTCTTCAATCCATCACCGGCCGCAGAACTTTGCGCGTGCTCACCACCGCCAGCCTTTCTTCACCGAAAACCGATGGTAACTTGCTCTGCATTCGTAGGGCGTGAGTTCCTAAAATGCCGTTTGTGTTGCTTGTCTGACTTGGCTTCTCTGAGCCGTGGGCAGCGACGAGAATCTTTGCCACTCATACGTTTTATAAGGGCAAGTCTGCAATGTCCATCGACCCCGGGAAGCCATCGTTTAAGACAAACGAGGTATCGTCATTCTCCGTTAATTTGAAACGCCACAGGTTTGCACTGATTTTCCCGTTGTTATATTGGTAATGACACAATTAAAGTGGTTATGTGCATTATTTGGGAATGATTGTATTTGATACTCCTCTAATCTGTGTTTCTTCTGCCAGAATGGTGATGTCGTGCTGGAAAAAGAGGGCAGCTTGTTTATGGGGTTTGCACCAGCAACTGGCCCAAAGCAGTATGATTGGAGTCGAAAACAAGTAATGCATTTTAGAGCTCTCAAGTTTTCCTACATAAATTTCTTTTAAGCAATTTCAATAGAGCAACAATGCGCTTGTATTAAACATGGTTTTAGATCTTTCACCTCCGGAGTGCCGACAGAAACTCAGTACGAAGACTTTGTATAAATTGATGCTCAAGTATGTGTGGGTGTGTGGATTTGTATGTGTGAGAGCATATTTTTATACTATGGTCTACACCCATTGTTGGGCGCTGATGACGTCAGTGGGGATGTCATAGTAGCTAGTCCCTGCTATGCATGATGGAGTTTATGGTTTTCAACCTTGTGAGTGACTATCATGAGATTGAAACTGCACTATGTTGTGTTTTTAGAGGATGAGTTCGGGAATGTTCGTGGATTCATCTAGGTATATGCTTCTGCCGTATTAGCGGACATGCAAATTTCACCTTGTGAAGTTTTCGTCCAAGTTGCGGCCTGCTGGTATTGTGATAATTCTTTCTATTTTAAATGGTGCGTTGCCCTATCAGCTAGATTTAGATTTAGATGCTCGTTGGGGAGAGACTAAAATGAAAATGTTTAGACTTCACAAGCAGTTGTAGCTTGAATGAAGAGATTTTGGGCCACCTTTTGATTAGCCTTCTCCTTTAGTGCTAGCCTTCATAATGGCTGAGTCTGCCCTTCACCTCCGAAGTGCCGACAGAAACTCAGTACGAAGACTTTGTATAAATTGATGCTCAAGTATGTGTGGGTGTGTGGATTTGTATGTGTGAGAGCATATTTTTATACTATGGTCTACACCTACTGTTGGGCGCTGATGACGTCAGTGGGGATGTCATAGTAGCTAGTCCCTGCTATGCATGATGGAGTTTATGGTTTTCAACCTTGTGAGTGACTATCATGAGATTGAAACTGCACTATGTTGTGTTTTTAGAGGATGAGTTCGGGAATGTTTTTGGATTCATCTTGGTTTTAGATCTTGTTTGACTGCTTAAAATTAGCTTTAATACTTTTTGGCTCAAGGATTGGCTTCTCATCTCATTCCCTTTTGTCAGGTAATCGCTCTTTCTGCTGTTGAGTTAGGAACTTTGATTAGTCTTACATCTAGCGATGCTTGTGAATTCTACCATGATCCAAACATGAATACAAGGTATGTGGCATTACTGTTATGTTCCTGTGCCACAGTATTTTTGGATCCCAATGATTTGGAAGTTTGTTATTTCAATCCACTTGCATTTTGTACGTTTAAGCTGACATCAAACCTCGTTAGAATTTATTTGTTTCCAAGTTGCTGCAAGCATTTATTTGATATTTTAGTCAATAATGGAGAAGTGATACGTGTTTTCTTGTTAAATTGTGCCAAACTTGCATTGAAGACTTGGGGGAGGAAGGGAGGGGGGTTCTGATCAAATTCAGCAGAGGGGAGCTTTGTCAGTGTCAGACAAACGTCCTAAGTACGTTCAGACAGACAACTCCATCAAGTAAACAAACAACTGTAAGGAATGTTGAGGCAGTGGTTTGTTGCCATGTCTCATGGGTACGGGCTTCGGGGTAGTGCTGTGCCACGGCCCAGCCACACGTGCCTCAGAGCACCCCCAAAGATCCCAGGGAGGATGCTATGACGGTCTTCACATACGCCACACAAGTGTATAGTATTGCATGTGGGATTATTTCATCCCCAACAGCGCCAAGGGCCTATTGCTGCTGCTTTCATATCCATGTATTTTGACCAAGGGTGGGCCTATGCCCCAACAGTCCCCTCTCTCCTGTTTGACTTTGGCATATCTTTACGTGAATAGTCACCCCTCAAGAGGCCATTGTGCTCCTTCAATTGACGTGCATCACCTCTCATGTGTCATGGGGCAGGTAGTGCTGTGTATGTGTCCTCAAGTTGCCACTGCCTAGCTGTGCATGCCTCAGAGCACTGTTAGAAAATAAGGGTCAAGCTCCTGTTTGTAAACCCCAAATGAGGAGAGCATGGGGGAGTGACACCTGTAGAGGAATAGGGGGCAGGAAGAGGGGGAGAGGCTGCCATGTGGGCAGCACACAGGCTGCCACATGGACAGTACACAAAGTTCCTTCTTGTATTTAACGAAGGTCCACCCTTTAGAGCAGACCTGTCCCACAGAGGACAACCCATGGTGTTGGCTTTGCTGTAGGTCACACATGGGCACAGCCATGGGGCATGAATTCCCTTAGAGATGGGCATGAGGGGCTGCTGATAGGCCTGCATGAAGGCAGGCAGGAAGGCCTGAAGATGGGCAGCAGGGCTCAGCCAAAGTGGACCTGGTAAGCGCCCTTGATATGGTTGGCCAACAGAGTGGCAAGTCCCAAATTAGAGTTCAAGTGGAAACATGTAATGGTATGGTGCATGTAATGGAAGAATCTCGAGAACCTAAAAGGGAATGCTTAATCCAACATCAATTCCATAAAAGAGGTTTCAAGCAAAAACCTTGAGTAATAGAAAACGATAGTCCAGAATATCTCAAAGTATATGTACTGGTCCTACTGCTGCCCTTGCACTCAGGTCGTGCGCTCCTCAGTGAGCTTCAGTGACTTTCTGTGGTGTGAGTTCCTCAAATTGCACCCTCCTGCACAACTGTTCTCTTCTACTGGCTGTAGGTATGCACCAGATGATGCTCCACAGTTTGTGAGGGCTGTTCCTGGACTGAACTGCTTTGTTGTGGGGTCTCTATATATGGTGTACAGTGCTGCCCAGATGCTGCCATGTGGATGCCACCCAGAGCTGCCCATGTGGCATGTTCTTCTCATGCCCACATAACAGACTCTTGCCCCCATTTCAACACTAGTACCATATCCTTTGGCTCTCCTCACATGGGGGCTAAAAGGTGGGACAATGGACCTATTACATACACTGTGGGCCCACAATGACCCGAAGATGTATCCACTTCATTTGCTCCCTTTTAATAGCTCTCAGGAACAGATTGGGAAGTGTGTTGGAATCCAATCAATCCCAATTCCATCATACCATGCACCTTCATGTCCTCATCCTTGGTACTCCGAGAACCAAGCTGGTGCAGAGGTACAATCACAGACCACCCTTCAATGGCGCTGTCAAACATCATCACCAATCTGCTGGGTACACGAAACCACTATGGTACAACCATTAGGTACATCCAGTTGTCTCCCTTCCCTTTGAACGTCCCTTTGAACCTAGGAACCTTCTGGACCTTGTAAAGTACCTAGTATTTAGGGTCTATGTCACTTGACAAACTTTGTGGCTCGACACGAAGACTTTTCTTTTTTACAAAGAAGACACGAAGACTTTCTACGCTTGTTTTGTAAGACCCTTCCACCTAACACGTGTCTATTAATTTGCTGATCTTTCAAACCTGAAGTATATATTAGTCCAACCCCAAGCATATCTTGACACGTCCCAGCAATCCTGAAACCTCTGATCTGCAAACAAACACAAGAACACAGACAACGCGAGAAAACTGAGCAGGCTGCTCACCACCCAACCATGACATCTATGAGATGTGATCCCGAATTAGGAGATGTTCCCTCCGAGCCACGAGCTGAGCTATTGGCACGAACTCCCAACCAGATCCTAACCAGCCTGGTGTCCCATACCACCAGGTGGCGCTGTGAAGCCTGGGATCTACTACTGGGCCTTGGGCTACGCTATGATGTAGGCTTGTGTCCACGACTCAATCCAGGATGAGACCTAGCACCTGGGAACAAAACTTGCTCCCATCAGCTCTTTGAGAACTCAACCTCTGGGCCCCTTCTATAGACTCGGGCCCCAAGCGCCAAAAATAGCGAAGACCTCTAACTGGTTCGTATCCTTGCCACTCGACCCGAGAATCAAGCCTGCCTAGCTCTAAGCCTCCCCAGGCTACCTGAGCTAGTCTTGTGTACCCAGTACACGTCGAATACCAATCTGTGCACATGACATACTTCCCCTTTTCTAAGAACTCACTCTTGAGTTCGCTAAAAAATCAAATCTGTAACTTTGATTATTTTTTGAGGAGAAACAAGTTGATCATCCGCACCCAATACTTCTTTCAGTCTACTGACATGAAAGACTGGATGTACTTTAACATCAGGAGGCAATTCTAGTCGATATGCAACTGGTCCAATTCTTTTAATGACCTTGAACGGACCACAGTATCTGGGGGATAACTTCGGAACCAAACCAGTACTTAGGCTCTTGGATTCCTTGGGAATTCGCAAATATAACATCGTTCTTTCAGAGAACTCTCTAGGTGAACGATGTCTATTAGCATAAAATCTGTCCCGATCTTGGGCACTTCTAATAGACTTCTTGGCAAACTGCAACATTTCCTGCATGTCTTGCAAGAAGGTCTTTGCAGCATCATTTTGAATCCCTTTTAACCCAACCATAACTAGTGACTTAGGTTGAAACCCGTACATAAGCATAAAAGGATTGTAACCACTACTCGAAGGCGTTCTGCCTTAGTAACCTGACAAACCCGGCAACCTACTACATAGTTTTCAATAAATGCACGCATCTTAGGCTAATAAAAGGTATGCTTCACAAGAGACAAAGTCCGATGTAAACCCGGATGTCCAGCACTAGGAGTGTCATGACACTCCCAGAGAATCTTGGATCGAAGTTCCAGAACATCTGGCACACAAATCTTTCCATTTCGGAACAGCAAGCCGTTCCTAACCATCCACTGACCTCCTGCCGCCTGTATCGTAGGGGGCACAATCCCTGAGTCCTGGTCAACCATGGAGCTCCCATCCTGGACTCTCTGCCACTAAGAACTGAAATGACTATCAATTGCGCAAAGCCCTCTCAAGGATTGAAATAGCTCTAAGGATATTTCCGTAAATGACATAGCATTTATAAACTTGACTCGACTTAAGACATCCGCCACACTATTCAACGAACCCTTTTGATAACACTATTCAACGAACCCTTTTGATAACGTATTTCAAAATCAAAATCTTGCATTAATTTGCCCATCTAGCTTTCCGTTCCCTCAATTCAGACCCATCACACACATACTTAATTGATTGATGATAAGTCAATACAAGAAACTTCGAACCATATAAGTAGTGTCTCCAAACCTTGAGGACATACACTACAGCATAGAGTTCCTTTTCTAGTGTGGGCCAACGATATTGGGTGTCGTCTAGCTTCTTACTCTCAAAAGCTACAGGTCTGCCCTCTTGAAATAGAGCTGCCCCAATCGCAAAATCACTCGCATCGGCCTCTAAACATAAGGTCGGGTAGGATCGGGTAATGTAGGAACGGGTGCTTCCTTGATAGAAAACTTCAAGGTTTCAAAAGCCTTGTATAATGCATCATTCCAAGAGATCGGCTGGGTAGACCTGTGTCCACGACCTTTCAATATGAATAATCCTGTAGATGTGAAGCTAACTCATCCTTCTCAAACTGGCTTATCCTATAAGGTGGAATACTAATAGGTTGAGCCCCAGGTACTAAGTCTATGCGATGATCTACTGCCCGTTCTGGAGGTAAACCTTCCGGCAGTTGAGCAGGGAATACATTCTCGAAATCATCTAACAACATTCTCAATTCACGGTGTTGAAACACACTTAAATCATTCTTGTTATTAACAGAGATAACAAATGAAGAAAGCGGAATCAAAACACACTGATAGACATCATAATGAGAAGTGTTTAATATATTCCGAAGCTGCATCGCAGATACAATAGGTCCCTGAGAAGAGGGAATATTATCACACTGAATAGAAAATTGGGTGTCCTTATCCAAAAAAGAAAGAGTATGGTGCTTCCATCCAATCCGAATATCGTGGGTTTTAAACCACTCTATTCCGATCAACAAGTCCACATGCTCCAAGTGCATGACATAGCACGTAAAAGCCAATGTGTATTCTTGAATCCGGTTAGAAAGGGCTTCAATCTTGCGATCCCAAAACTGCTTCCCAGCTGGAAGCTGCACCTCATAGGTGTGATTGCTAGGTATCGTGGACAGCCCCATCTTCTGCACAAGTTTGTAATTAACAAAGTTGTGAGAGCTGCCCGGGTCAAAGAGAATGTGAACTCTTTGGTCCCTAACTTCTCCATAAACTCGGAAAAGATCATGGGAACCAAATAACGAAGTATTAAAAGTGCAGTTACAAGAAAGTGGGCAGGTAATGACATTTACAGAAATACCTGTCATCACGGCTTGATTAGCTCCCTTGGCTTTGGTACCCGGACCCGCCTGGAGCTTCGGTCCCAACGCTTGCTTTTGGTTCTTGCGCTTAGGACAATCATTCTTAGTGTGGCCCCGCTCCTCGCAGAAGAAGCAACGTCCTTCCTTCTTTAGCTTCAAGGTACGAAGGAAACGGGCACGACCATTCTTCACCTGAGTCAAGTGTTTCTTGGAGGTGTTGTCTATAGACTTCGTCTCCCCAGTACTAGTGGTAGACTGGAAGAACTTCCGTTTGTTCTTCCCACTCGTGTCGGAAACTGTGGTTCCCTTTGCACTGGCCATGGTATCATCATAAATACGCGCGTAATTCATGGCCTCTTGCAGCGTGGTACACTTGTTGTTCTTGATTTGTAACTTGTAGGAGTCAGGCAAACCATCCACAAAGAAACCTAACAAGGTCACTGGATCCATCTTTGTAGCTCTGGTCTGCAAATCCCGAAACCTCTGAAGATAAACCTCAAAAGTCAAGTTCAGCTTGGACATATCGAGGGCTTTGAGCTTGCTTACGATATCATAATCTTCCTCCTTCAGAAACTCTTTCCTGAAGACCCCTTCGAAATCTATCCATGTTGCAGGCTTGGGTTGGAGTTCCTTCCACCACAATAAAGCCTTCCTGACATGAACCCGGCTGCAAGCTGTATTTTCTTGTCATCTAGGTAGGGGTGAAACTGGAAGTGTACTTGCCACTTGTGCAACCAAGTGTCAACAACCTCCTTGGTACGAGACTTCTGATCTCCGGGAAAAGGATCTGGAGTGATGTTCGGACCTAACACTGAAGCCATGGCATCCACATGCGTGAGCGCCTGAACAGTGCTAGTCAGAAGTGTGAGGGTAGTCTGAATCCCTTGGAGTTGCTGCATCCACCCCGTTTGATTCGCGTTAACTTGCTCAAACTTTCCATCAAGAGCAGTGGTGAATTCACTGAAGGCTTTCTTCGTAATCAGATCATCATAGAGACCCTGGTCATCCTCTGCAGGGTAGTTCAAATCCTGATCACCCATCGCAAAGTCAGGATTTACAGAATCAGCCATGTCTGAAATCTGATCTGAAAAGTAGTGGACTTAGAGAAGTGACAGGTGGAATCGAAGCTTGAAGGAGAGTGGAGCAGAGGGAAAAACTGTTCCAAGAGGAGGTGACGAAAGAAGAGAAGCTGGCCGAAAAGAAGGGGTACAAAGCTGACGATCAGCTTGAGTAGGTGAACCCGGATTCCCACTGCTGGTTCTGCTGCAGGCTGTACCGTACGGAAATCTGCTGCAGCTGTAGCCGTACCTAGGTGACGAAAGTCTGCTAGGGGTGTGGAGGGATCCTCTTGCACACTCTAGCATAGGCTGTGGTTGAGCTTATGATCTCGCCAGGCTATAAAGGAGACGGTGCAGCTATTTAGAAAGCTATGCTTTCTAAAAAAGCCCACCCTCCCAACTTGGAGGGTCGATGCTTTTTTTAGCATACCCACCCTCCCAAACTTGGAGGGTTGGTGCTTTTCTCGCATCAGCCACCACGAACAGCAGCCTGGCCGCATCCTGCTCCAGTCTATGGCGCACCCCTCTACACGCACCTACCTGCATCACCTAACCTTCTGCGCAGCCCTGACCAATACACGGAATCCCTTTGCCTACCCAACAGCTCCTCTCACGCCTCTCCTCCAATCCTCTCCACTCTCTCCTAGCTACACCTCACACCCTCTCTCACCTAACCCTTCAGCAATCTCGAATTCATCCTCACTCTCTTCTTCCTACCTTTTCCCTAAATCCTGACCACTTCCCGTAACCGACAGACCAAACAAGAACTTGCAGCATAAATTTCGAAATTAGGGCATACTTGGAGGAACAAATCGTCCAAAATTCTTGGAACAGAAGTTCCTACCTCAGGAGTTGCTCTGATACCAACTGACACGTCCCACATTCCTGAAACCTCTGATCTGCAAACAAACACAAGAACACACACAACGTGAGGAAACTGAGCAGGCTGCTCACCACCCAACCATGACATCTACGGGATGTGATCCCGAATCAGGAGATGTCCCCTCCGAGCCACGAGCTGAGCTACTGGCACGAACTCCCAATTAGATCCTAACTAGCCTGGTGTCCCATACCACCAGGTGGCGCTGTGAAGCCTGGGATCTGCTACTAGGCCTTGGGCTACGCTATGATGCAGGCGCGCGTCCGCGACTCAATCCAGGATGAGACCTAGCACCTGGGAACGTAACTTGCTCCCATCGGCTCTTTGAGAACTCAACCTCTGGGCTCCTTTTATAGACTCGGGCCCCAAGTGCCAAAAATAGCGAAGACCTCTAACTGGTTCGTACCCTTGCCACTCAACCCGAGAATCAAGTCTGCCTAGCTCCTCTAAGCCTCCCCAGGCTACGTGAGCTAGTCTTGTGTACCCAGTACACGTCGGATACCAATCTATGCACATGACATATCTAGATTCTCTGCCAGGTGTATGTATGCCCTCCATGTGTATAATTGGCCCATAGCAAGACTCAAGTGGGACATCTTTAGCTACCTCAATATAGGTATAATCTCAGCTCCCTTTTTGAGAGTATCAGTGAGCTTGGGGTAGTAATCAAATAACCTTCTCAACAAAGGTCCACCAGCTCTTCACTAAGCACTATTCTAAATGTTCCCAGCTGGAAATCTTATTTCATGCGTCGGCATCAAGCAAGCACACATCACTAGCAAAAAATAAGCGAATAAGTGAAACAAGCTAACTTGGGTGAAAATAATTTCTACGGAAGGACTATGACTTCTTGATTGTTTTTTGCTTTGGGGATGAGACCTAGAGATAGGAGGGATATGAGGAGGGGCACCGCCCGATCCTCCCACCCCCTCGTCTTGAGAAACCCTGAATCTAAACCTAACCCTAATCCTAACCCTGAACGACCAAAGAGGCAAGCTTTAGGGTTTTTAGGATTTCAAGATTAAGGTGTTAGGGTTTAGCGTCTATTGGGAGTCAACCTTTTGAGGCAAGGCCAGGCAAGAGGGGTAGACTGTCAAGCGGTGCCACCGTTCTACGCCAATTATTTCTCAGTAGGATAAATACTTTGGAGTAACATGACCCACTTGCCAAAATTCCTTTGGATCTCAATTAAGAGCATTGTTGCGTTCATCATAGTCTGCTACTTTCCCTCAAAGACCTCATATTTTGCTAGGGGGCTCTAAGAGGAGGGGGAGGCATTTTGTATACTTCCCTATATTGAGATGATTCATGAATTCTTGAGTCGTGAGAAAGTTTTCCTTCTAGGAGATTTTGACACCAGGGCTGCAGACCGCCAAGTATTAGCATTGATTTCCAACATGATTTAATTCTATTGCTTGACATTGATTTAGATAAAGGCAGGCATCTCTAAAGGTTCCACAGGGATCGTCATATGGGCATACCTTCATGGACTTGGGCAAGATGCATAATTTGATTATCTGTCAAACTATCAAGAGCCGCCACCATCAGAAACAATCGTGTTGCACTTTGACAGGAGACAATCTGCCACCAATGTGTGCAGCTGCCACGTGTTGCGTACGCTACAGCCATACTACACAGTCTGCAAGTTTGATCCTGCTCTTATACCATGTAGAGCTGCCAAGCGGCAGCTCAAGAGCGCCAAGTGGGGGGGTCACAATCCCCCACCTCCTAGCCATGCCACCCCCAAAAGTCACGGGAGGGATATGCTTTGGAGGGTCTTCAAGGCCTAAATATCCAAGGAAGACACAAAGACGTGTGTATATGGGACTACTGTCTCGAAATTCCACGTGTCAACCAGTGGCTTCCCCTGCCGCGTTGCATCAAACCATTTTCCACACACAATGAGGGGTAAATGCCACCACCTCCATTGTAGCAGGAGATAGACTATCCTCACTCTCTCTCCTGCTCACTAACTGCAAGATGATGCACACTCAATACACAAAGTGATGCTGTGGATGTGAGTGAGAGAATCAGAGGGAGAGAATATACGTGAAATGTATGAATTCGCAAAGGGCTGAATACAAATGTATGGAGGGGCTGAAACACTGCAAAATTGGAAAGAAACCAGACTACCTAGAGGAGGTGAATCCTCACTAGATCCCTGAAGAGGCTGAGGCTACCCTGCTGGTCTGCTGCAGGGAGTCCTGGCTCTGAAGGCCAGAGGAGTGGATGGAGAAGGAGGGCCAAGGGGGCTGCTTTTATAGGTCCCTTTGGGCTCCAAAAATACTGACCAGTAGGCTGACTCTGCTGCTGCACCATTGACAGGAGCTGATGTGACCGACTGGCTCTTGGCGTGGCACCGACCAGGTCATGTGGCAGCCCACTGGCTGCTGATGTGGTATCACTGAGGTGGCACCTCTGCTGCGACTGCTCCTGCACCCTGTCCCTGCTGGCGGACTGCATGGCAGTCCCACAAGTCAGCTGCTGACGTGGCTGCTGGCATGGGCTGCTGCTGAGCTGGCTGCCTGTGTCGCAGTCCAGCATGGCCACAGGCTGTGGATGCCTGTGGGCCGTGACATCCATCACATTGATGAGCTCAAGTACTTCCTTACGACATTAGGAGGAGCAGATTTGCTCTTAGCTGGTTCCCTGATCCCGATTTCACTATTGCATAAATGATGTGGTTCTACTCATTAGCCGAGTGTCTCCAAGAACACTTGGATGCACTCCAGATTTTTTGTGAGACACATGATTTGCAGGTCGACTTTGGTAAAACCAAGGACATGATCTTCAGCACGTCTCGGACAGCCACACATCAAGAGCAGTTTATCTTCGACACTAGTGGAGATTGTTGCACCCTATATGTACTTGGGGGTCATTTTCTTAAGCCCCATCTTCACAATGAGACCAGCCATTGTCATCCTGCTTCAACATGTATCCACTTGCTTGGTACTTTTTCTTTTTGTTTTTCAATAGTATGCTTATTAAGAAATGAAATGTTTTCCTTCTGTTCAGTTACGGACAATGGGGACTAGGTCTAGCATTTGAGGGTGGACCCCCTTGCTTGGGATTATGGGCATTAGTGACCCACAAGAGTGATGGCCTCTCTTTGAGAGGGACATCTGGAAACCACACCCCACCTGAGTACCCAAACATGGGACCAATCAAATGCACAGATTGCATACTGACCTAGGAACCATCCAAGAGAATGTTCCCTGAGCTTTGGGTGTGGGCCTGGCAGCATGCCAAGAGTAATGGAGATACAAGATAAGACGACAAACAAATGAGCTCAGTATGGCTCAATTATGACCTTAGAGTACGTCAATAGATAGTCCAAGCTGTTAGGAACCGGTGGGTGCGATCATAATTGAATTCTGACAACTTCGAAATTTTAGGGTTTTTGGGAGTGACACATGGCAGACTGCCACATGGAATCTGAGCTGGCAGGTCAGTCCACCTGTCCCACACATGTGGCAGCATGCATGGCAAGTGGCAGGGCATGCAGGCCAAGTGTCTGCCCACCAAAAATCTGGGATAAGTGTCCACCTTCCACTCTAAGCCTGGGGGGGGGGTGAGCCTATAAAAGAAGGCCTCTCCCCTTCATTCCCTACATGAAAAATTCGTCACTTTTCTTCTCTCTCCTTTGATGCAGCAGAACCTCTCCAGCTCCTTGAGTGCAGCCAGCGTCTCCCCGGGCCATTCTCTCACCTCAGCAGCACTCTCTCTCTACAACAGCACATTCTCTCTCTACAGTTCTAGCCCCTCCTCTCCAGAAATCTGCCCCCTCTCAGCTCTTCTGGAACAGCAGCAGCATCCTCTCTCCTTCTCCTAGCCTGGAGCAGCCACAGCCTCTTTCTCTCTCCTGCTGCAGTATTTCTCTCTCTACTGTTCCAGCCCATTCCCCTTGCAGAAATCTGCCTTTCTGTGCACCTCTGGAACAGCAGCAGCTCCTCTCTTACATCCCCTCCCTTGGGATCAACATTGGCACTCTCTCTCTACAGCTGTCACTCCATAAAGGCTTTCTCTCTCTAGCTTACAAGCTGTTTTTCTAAGCTGTTCTCATTCCAGCCCCATTTCCACACTCTTCAAACCCAAGAGGCATCAAGGACTTCATCTACAAAAGGGTCAAGTCATGAAGGGAGTCTGTATTGTCAAGTTTATCTCATTTACAGCACTATTTCATGTTGTTTCTACTATCTTTCTAGAAACTAGTGCTTGCCTCTAATGTTGGATGTAAGTGGTGATTGTTGCAGGCTTCTTCCTTGTGGATTGGGCAAGCCAAGAGTTGAAACCTGAGCTTGGAGTCCTCCTTTTTGTCGTCTACCTTGCACATATGCTCTTGAGTCTTGTATCTAGGTCCTAGGTCCTAGGTTTTCACTGAGTTCATCAGTTTGGAAGGTGCATTGCACCTTGGTCTTGTATGTCCATTTTCAAGAATAAAGTGAGCCTGGATAAGGGGGGGGCCCTGTCTTGGCCCCTCAATCATATTGCAATTTTTAATGATGTCACTTGGGGTTTAAGCTGTATAAGTCTTAATTCCAGCTTAATTGCAATCTCTGAAGTTCAAGTATATGTGTTTGGCAACTTGCAATCATTTCATTCAAACGCCTCTGCAAAATCCGTTGTCTGAATTGATAGAAAGCACCGAGTAGTTTACAGCCATGCTGGCCCGTTTGAGCAGAGGGTATGCCACACTAGCCAGACTCAAGCATCAGTGCTTTCACTCCCATTTCCAAGATCTTAAAAACAAGTCTCTTCTCTTTGACTTGCTTATTCGTCCAGTTGGACATACGGCAGTCCCTTTTGGGGGACAGATCCATCTGAGAGACAGATTGCTCTTGTGTAGAGGGATTACAAGTCCTACTTCTTAGTCGCATAATCTGTAGCAAGCTATCAGTTCCACACCATATCCTCTTAGCAGAGTTTGGGGCCCCCTCTACAGCTTGGTGCATCCTTTCAAGTGTTTCTTCATAGATTCAGGACCTCGGCACCACAACATCCACGTTACCGTGACCTAGTCTATTGAATAAGAGGCAGAGGGGGATCAGAAGAGTTGGTACGCTCAGACACAGATTTTTTGCAGGCCTGGGACTCCATACGGGCAGACTGCCACTGTTTCAGTATAGCCTTGAGGCTCCATCCACTCTACTCACCTATAATGAGGTGAACCAGGTCATCATAGAGGATCTATTACAACTCCACACACACAGGACGTGGCTAGCACCTCATGAGCTTTTGGTAAAACTCACCTTTAGAGATCACTGCCTGTGGATCTTGGAGGAGGGTTTACTGAAAGATGGGGCTATACTCAGATCTTGGATGTGTGCTATGGATTGTGTGAATTGCATAAAGGGTATGTATACACAGGTCAAAAAGCAGTTGATTCTGATAATACAAATCTAGGTATTTGACATCCTAGCTTTTAAGGAAAATGATTGATAAATGCTCACAGAGAGAAAGAGAGAGAGAGAGAGAGAGAGAGAGAGGGAGAGAGAGAGAGAGATTCTATGATGAATTGAATGTAGAAACATGCGATCTTTGTTTTAGTGATGCTGGGAAGGCAAATCATTGATAAATGTGGAGAGAGAGAGAGAGAGAGAGAGAGAGAGAGAGAGGGAGGGAGGGAGGGAGGGAGGGAGGGCTTGCTTATGGTGAACTGAACATAGAAACATGCGATGTTTGTTTTAGTGATGCTGGGAAGGTGAGGAAAGCACTCAAAGTGGAAGCTATGCCAGATAAGACTGGCTTCTTTTTCAACCTGAGTGAGTTGTAATTGACATTACTCATATGAAGTGCCTGATTTGTGTGTGCTCTCTGTAGATGGTGCCATATTTGCATTGAAGTTCTTATGTTGAGTGCGTCAGTGTGTGGTGCAGCATATGTCATTGGCCTGACTTTTAGTTACCAAACATTTGATGCTAAATACTTGTGGATTTTGCAGTGGTGGTAAACAAGATGGAGAACATTGAGGAACGATTCAGTGTGCCAGTAACCAAGGGAGAGTTTGCTGTGATGAGATCATCGTTCAATGTAATTATAGACATCTACTTTCTTGAAGTGCTCTTGCTAGGTGTTCCTTTCACTTGCTTGTTGTCATTAAGACATGTTTTTTGCTTGGTGGCAGTTCATTATACCATACTTGATGGGCTGGCATGCGCATGTGAATCCCTCTTTGGTAGAACAATCGAATGCTGGAAAGCTCAATGCTCCTAAGGTTGTCGTCAATCCAGAAATGGAATGGGCAAAGTAGCTTGTTGTGGGCATCATCTGAGTTTTAGCTGACGAGATCAGAATCCAGTATCCAGCAACATTTTGGAGTTTTTGTGGATGCATTTTGTACTGGCAGTAAAATGGTATCCTGCAGAAGTTCGTGCATTCCTTCTATTGTGGGCACAATTATCTCTGTGCACTGCTTGTCAAGGAGGGCGAACTAGGTTGGCAATTTTTGCAGTCTTCAAAGGAAGATTTTGTCCAGATCAAATGTCTTTGGGGTTCTTTTGAATCTCCATCCGATTATGGTGCCCAGTTTTGCCAGGTTTCTGGTTCCATACTTGCATGCTCGAGATTCGAGCCTACCATGCTGATGATGCTCTTAGTGATGGATCTGAGACTGATGTATAGGCAGCAGTGATATGTGACCTCTGCATTAAGGACATGGAGTGCTTCCACAGGAGACATAACTTGCTTGACATGGGCTCTCGGCTTCTGTGCCTTTGCAAGCACAAACCTCTTTAATCTTGCTTTGAACACTTTTATATGCACTTGAGAAGTTCCATAGAGGTGTTCACCTTTGATTTTGAGAGGAGCAAATTTTTAATTTAATGGATATCTTTTCCTGTAGTTTTATTTGTATGTTTTTTAGGGTATGTGACATTTGTTCTTAATAGGATCTTTGAATGGAAAAGGTTGATTAACCTTTGGTCCTTTGCCATGACAATGGTAGACACAGCTTTTATGGAACATTTATTTGAGTTTGTGTGTGTGTGTAAATATAGTGGCAGCTGAAATCGAATGAGAGACCTGTTTTGTATAAGCTGCCTTCAAAATAGTTGGGCTTGGTTTGTCTCTGACAACATCAAATAGTGACCCTTCTCATTCTGCTAGAGATAAACTCGTCTCTAGCAAGGCAAACAATCCTAACAGCGAGGCTAAAAACCTCAAATGACTGCTTGGCCGCTCTCACAATTTCCACCATAATCAAAATATTCTCAAGGAAGGGAAGGAACAGGCAGAGTTATTGTCAAATGTTACAAGGTCATGGACATGATGTTCTTGATACCGCCTATGAATCTTTGCAAGGATGATCTTCTTTATACCCACTATGAGGTTTTTAGGGTGGGATGCAAACACGAGAATGCTAGGGGCTTAGAATCAGTATTGCATAACATCTATGCAAGATCTAAATGTCATGATGATCAAGAAGGGAGGTGATGCTGGTCTACAAAAAGCTGCAAGGCAAGATTGAAACATTAAAATATTCATATTGCAAAGAATACTTCAAAAATGCTTCACCTTTTGATGCCAATTTGAAGTATCCCAGAAAAACTATACATGAGAATGACACTCCAATGGATCATTCGAAGGAGATTTTGTCCACTAGATGAATTGTCTAAGAAAAGGTGGAAGCATCAAATAAAAGCTTATAGGATTATTTTGCAATGAAGGCTTTAGATGATTAAATCTTTTTTAATACATCATCCTAAAATTTATAACATCTAAGTCAATGCATAAATCTTTTGAACAATTCATGGCAGCTACCACGCACAGGGTGAAATATTAGGCATCGAAATAGGGCATAGTGCCTCATATTTAAGAACTTTAAAAAAGCCTGCCTTCTTGTTGGACCAAAAGTTAAGGCCACGATTACCAAAGTCAAAAGATATTAATAAAGCTTGCTATGCTCTCAATTTGGGAGTATTTGAACTATGGGTGAGGCTTAGCATCTTTGTAGTAATGTAAGTGATACTACATGATGGGGAGATGGACAAGTTTGAGCTAATAGAGAACAACTTTGTAAAGGATGTTTGAAGGGTATTAGGACAATGGTCAAGTTTTATGACACACATGGAAGAATGCAATGGAAATATAAAGATTATCCTAAAAAGTGAGGTGGTCAAAGCTAAAAAATAATAAAGATTTTGTTTAATACTATGAAATGTAATTTTGAACATTAAGCTTTCTATCGGTAAAGTTTTTTAACATTTGATCAAAATGGGAGATTTGGTGGTTAGTTGCATTTGAAGTAACACTGATAATTGAAAAATATTTGAGATGTGTTGAAATTGTAGTTTTCTGGTCCTTAAGGAATCACATGAATTCTTAAGTGGTTATTTGGTCAAACAAATATTCCTAATGTGATAAAAGAGCATAACTATGGATCCTACCAATTAGAATGACAGAGTTGTTTATTTAAAACTATAAAATGCCCATATGATGTTTCACAAGAAGCAAAATGCAAGGCATCCTTGCCCATTGTGCATGGGAGAAAGAGTAATAGAAGGAAAAGATAACAAGGCAAAGAGACAATGTGTTGGTAGGCTTGCAAACATTGACCAAACCAAGCCACCATATCTTGATATTTTAGAAATGGGTAAGTCTTGAAACCAATGTATGGTCATTTTCCTT
Organism: Dipteris shenzhenensis; assembly: GCF_047967505.1. Taxonomy (NCBI): domain Eukaryota; kingdom Viridiplantae; phylum Streptophyta; class Polypodiopsida; order Gleicheniales; family Dipteridaceae; genus Dipteris; species Dipteris shenzhenensis. The sequence continues at coordinate 22,268,112 of NC_141605.1, forward strand.
TAGAGGGTACAAATTTATGTGCTTCATGCTATTATAAGGGTGAATGAGAGAGTCAAAAGATGATTCAAAGAATTGAGAAAGTGATTTCAAATATGGATTGCACTCTGGACAAATAAAGATTTAAAAAGAATGAGGAAACTGTAGGGAAATCATGCAATATCCCATGCAAACCAAGTTTGGTGGTGTGAGCTTTGAGTTTTTTATCTATGAAGGGGGGGGGAAATGACAAACTCAAACATGTTGATGAATTTGAGTTATGGAACAATGGCTATCACAAAGGAGGGCGGAGTTTGGAAAAGACAAGTGTGGTTAGGGATTGATACCTTAGTATTTATAATATAGAAGAAAAGGTTTGATGAAGGTAATTTTGAGACCCTTTTGTGGGTGTTGTGACTTCAATACATTACATGGTAAGTTCTTTTATGTCATCTTTTCACTATTTCATGTTGTTGTGGGGTTTTATACATGCTCATCTTGTTTCTACATTGCTAGACCATTTGGAATACTTATGCATCGTACATGGCATGGCATGGCATTATGGAAGCCTTGGAGTTAGGTTAACTCAAGGCATGATATGCCATGATGGAAGGCGCAGAGTGAGGTCAATTCGATGCATGGAGAGATATCATTGACAAGCATATGTGCATATAATCGGGCCACTCTCAACACAGACATGGTAGGACTAAAAGTTAACCACTATCAGAGGGAAGGTTGTGCAGGGATATAGTCAAATGAACCATGATGGTAGTAGGGAGTCCACGTAGTTCATTCAACCAAACAATAAGATTCATGTGCTTTGAACTTTGTAGAAAGATTAAAAATTTTTTAGTTTTCTCATGAGTTTTGTTGATAAGTTTGTTTCAATAGAACATAATGATTAAAAATAAGTTTTTAGTAAGATTGGATAGAGTTAGGCTTTTTTATAAACTAATTTGTTTAAAGTCCCAAGTTTTAAAATTCAAGGTTTTCAGCCCTATAAGGTAACTAAAAGTCATTTGCATAATCTTCTATTCAAGTTACCACTACTTTCAGCTCTTGTAGTCTTACACTCATCACTCCACATGCTCATCCTGTGCATCCCATCCCCACTCTCTAGCCTTACCACTTGCCACTCAAGGATTATGCATAATGCATAAGGTAAGGAGAACCACTCAAAAGGCAAGAAGACCAATTCCTCAACTGAGGAGACTCCCTTAGATACTAGTACTCAGACACTAGGACTCCAACAAGTCCCATTTCAAAGAAGGCCTTCCAATCAAAGGAGCTTGATGAGAGCCCTCATGTTTTGGTGCAATAGAAAGACAAGAGCACCTCTTCAAGTAGATGGAATGAAGCAAGTACTCAAACACTAGGTCTCCAACAAGTCCAATTTCAAAGAAGGCCTCCCAATCGAAGGAGCTTGATGAGAGGCCCCATGTTTTGGTGCAATAGAAAAGACAAGAGCAGCTCTTTTAGTAGATGGAATGAGGCAAGAAAGGGCTCAATATCAACCTATCACACATAGGCAACACATCGTCTATCCTACCCCTTGGCTATCACCAAGTTCCAAGCCCTTTCATTTTTAGAAGGAGGAAGTTCAAGCTAGGCACAATGTCTTTGAGGGAGATATGCACGTATTAAAAGTTTGTGGATTCCCTTATCTTTCTTTCATGCAATTCTCTACTTGTTTTGCTTATTGAATTTTGTGTGCAATAGATTTTGTAATTTCAACGTGATATAAAGGCATCAAATCTCGTAATAAGTTAATCTCAATGTAAGAATGCAATAAAATGACTGCATAAGCATTTCAAAAATGTATTATATTTAATCATAACGTTAAATACACAACTCGTAAGAATAAATCACATGCAAATTGTGAACATGCATACAATTTAACTTTCAAGTACACCTCAATAAAATACCATTAGGTTGGATGGAAAATTTTATAAAAACTTTGTCAATGGCTTGCTACTAGCATTTGTAAACCATAGTGGCTAAAAGATGCTGATGAAAAAAAAGTGACTAATTGAAATTGACAAAAGATTATATTATCTAACAAGACTAAAGTTTATAGCACTTGGTTTACTTTCCCACCTAGCAAAGGAAGCTAGAAGGCCAAATCAAAAGAGATTGAAGTAATATTTACCAAGTGTTGTTTTACAACAAGAGCAAGAGTAAGAGCATCAATCATGGAAAGAGTATTATTTACCACGTGATGTAGTCATTCACTCCAATAAATGGGTGGAATCTACTATAAAAGGCATTTTTTGCATGCATGACTGTTCTATTACAAGGGAAGAAGAATCCAAACATATCCTCACAAGTGTCCAATGGATTTTGTGTGATAATCCACTCATGACAAGGAGAAAATGTCAGATACTCATGGCAAGTGACAAGACTATTCATAATTGTTCAATAAATTTTGTGGGATAGTACACGCATGATAGGGAGAAAATGATGGATACTACATGGCATCTAACAATAATATTCATACCCTTAGCTTGCTCATAATCAAATCCTTGTAGAAATTTTATGTCTTTGGGAGGACTCTTAATGTTTCCATTTACGCTCTTGGAACCTCAAGTGGTGATGTGACAAGTGCAATTTTATTACAATTTAACTTTTGAATTCAAACTCGATTATTATGTTGTACATCTTCCAACTGCAAGGTACCCTTGCATTGATCCCTTGAAAAGTTCCATTCCAACTAAGCTTAGATTTCGATCCTTGGTCCCAAAGTTGAGTTGTATAATAGTACAAGTATTCCATTTTGTAAGGGCTTGCATGCTATATGGTAATTATACCACACTTTCTACTGTCTCATATTGAGCGTATGTAGCTCAGGCGCTAAATTCATCCAATCAAGTGAGCCAGTTGGGTCTTTTTCTTATGGCCTCACATTATTCAATTTGGTGTTCAACTACTACATGGGGATATTTAGGACCAAGAATTCTAACGGGACCTCTATCCCCAATCCAAATTCCATCTAAAAATGATTGAGTGAGGCCGTTACTTTGTAAGCAATTCTAAATAGCCATAATGCAAAATGGGGAATTTATGTTCCTAGCCAGTTCTATCAAGGTCTACCATGTTGGTAGGTATGGCCTTTAGGGTTTTGTTAGTGGACTCAACTTGGTCATTACATCTAGGGTAGTAGGTTTTAGCATGATTATAAATTCTTGGGTAAGAATTGAGAATATCGTGTCTGTAAAGTAGGTACCTTGGTCATTGAAAAATTTGATTGGGCACCCACATCTACGAATCACCTTTTGAAAGAGAAAATGAGCACACTCCATGTTCAGTTGTCTTATGCCTAAGCCCACTTTGTGGAATAATTGATTACTACTATAAGGATATACTTGTTCTACAATGATTGAGTAACCCTTTGAGATTGGTCCTAGAAAGTCCCCACCACTAGAATGCTTCCCATGGTTGCCTTGGGTTTAGAAGCATATGATTCTTGGGCAAGGGGAACGTTTCTCATTGACAAACATTACACATGTTGCAATATTGGTAGCCATTCCAAAATAGAGTACTCCACCATAGCATGACTTTTTGAGTCACCAACTTAGCCCTAAAGTGACCATCCAAGAGGCCTTAGTGTGCTATGCAAAGGGCAATTGATATCTCATGAATTATAACCCCTCTATGCAAAGGACAATTGCTCTCTCATGAACAATAACCCATCTTTGGAGGATTCTATTGGACCCATATTTATGTGCTACCACCCTAAAATCAAAATCAAAGATCAATTACAACCTATTTTTCATCTAGGAACTTAACATATATACATATTTCTTTTATGGGCCTCTTGATTTCTTATAGTCAATTTTATTCTCTCCACATATTATAAATAGTATCCCAAAACGCTCTAAGTTGATGGTGCATTGAATTGTTGGAATGATATATTTCTTGCTGTGCTTTATTATTACAACCGGGTTGTTTGAGTTTTAGAAAAAAAGTGGATGCATAACTTGTGAGATATGTCTATCTCCTATATGCTTATTGATGTGTAGTTACATTTATAGATAGTACCCACATGTACATTTTGCATGGGACAAGTACATCAAACATTTGGGAGACATTTTGAGAGATTTGGCAGATTTTCTTGAACCCGCTTAAGTGCCACTTCATATGGTCACCCATGGTGGTGTGACCATAGGGCATGTAGTGTCGTATCATCAAATCTCCATATTTGAGCCAAAGATCAAATTTATAACAAAACTACCAACCGTAAACTACAAAGGAGTGTGCTCTTCTGCATGCCCTTGGAATTAAGGCACCCTAGTCATCCCAAATGTTCTTAGATGCATCGTATCCACTATCATCATTGCATGCCCTTGGAATTAAGGCACCCTAGTCATCCCAAGTGTTCTTAGATGCATCGTATCCACTATCATCTCAAGATTAAAATCCCTAGATTTGAATCATATCCACTGTCATCTCAAGATTCAAAGTACTAGATTTGAAACTTCTCACTCTATGTTGGCACCAATGAGGTTGTTATGGATTGAAGGATTAGGTTGATGTTAGTTGTGCAAGGGAACAAGTCAATTAATCTATCTGCATAACAGGCCTGTAGTAGTTTTAGCACTAGCTAAGTTGAAAAGGTGTGATAAAGTATAATATTTGTGAACAAATTTTTTTTTATTTATATTGTATAAGACAAAATTGAATTTGAGATCCAGTATACATATAAATATACCAACACATATCATAGAGCCCTAAGGCATGTGTGAATAGCAGCTCAAAAGAAGTCCTCTGTTAAGGTATGCTGACACTTGGAACCCAAAAATAGATCATTGTACAAACTTGATTACTTAGTCAAAACTAGATGTGTACAAAACACACTAGGGAACTCATGACTTGGAACCCAAAAATGAAAACATCTTTGCTAGAAACTAGAATCTAGAAGCCTCTTGTCAAAATCTAGAAACAAAAATTTGGAACCTAGAACCCATATGATGGACCACAAAACCCCAAAATATAGCAAAAGCCCAAGTGTCACCAAACTTTATTGAAATCCCGCTTCTTTGGTCGGATGAACTTATCGTGGCTACCTACTTGTCCCCATGTTTGTGCTATAAAATCATTCATAAACCCAAGTGTTGCTGATCTGTTTTGCTGGTTTAGGTTTTTCTGTATCAAGTGGTTTTGTTGGGAATGGTTGTTAGAAAATTTTATTTATTGTGATAGGGACATGATACCAATGTAGGATAGGGATAGGAGACTGATTAGAGAGAAAGGGAGATTGAGGAGAGGAAAATTGAGTTAGGAAAATCTTCAACAAGATTGAGCTCAACACAAATCTATGGGTTTCTTCTAGAGTTAATGAGCCTTTCCTTTTCTACCCCTATGACCTTTCCCACTCCCTACAAAGGTTTAGCTACTTGATTGCTTATGGAGAGGGGGACTTCACAAAGTTCAACCCAAAGAGGTGCTACTATGGAACTAGGTTTATCAAGAGATTGCTTTAGCTGTAAATGTACGATTCCTAAACTTTTCTCAGAGCTCTCCTTGCCATTTTATACCTTTCTTTAAGGAAGTCATAGTAGCATCAACAATCTAATATTGGTGACTATGAGTCCCTTCCTATTCCACATAATTCTTACCCCTGATTCCATATGAACTACTAAAGATTTGGGGCCATGCAAGAATGCTATGAGAGTGTGGGTTTTGAGAGATGCATGATTCAAGGAGGTCCTCACCCAAATAATCCAAGATGACTTTGCTTGTAGGATCAACATTTGATCTTGTTCTATAAATTGTCCATCTAAGATGTTAGGCCCTAAGACTGTATAGATTGTCCATGTAAGATGTAGGGCTCTGAGACTCTATCCAATGTCATGCCTTCCCCGTTTATGTGTTCTCTTTTATTATCTATCCTCCTTTGGGATTCTCATGGCTGTCAGAGATGCCTACTGATGCTTATACATAGAGAATGCCTAATTTAGGGCAACCAAGAAAGTATACATTCATTGTTGCCAGAGAAATATTAAACCTTGGTGGCTTGAAATGCCATCGATTTGCACATACCAACCGGAATTGTGAGGAGGAAGATCGGACACAATAAATCGATGAGACCAATTGATCGATTTCCCAATCAATCTATCCCACCAGAGAACCACTTCTTGATGTCGGGCCCTAGGGAAAAATATTGATATTGGTAGGGGAAAACCCCCTCTAGAGAAATCCCTGAACTTAGTAATGGGCATGGAAAGTGCCATAGGCCATAATAGACTATGGAGCATCTCGATTTGTGTCTAGTTTTGGCATGGTAGTCAATCCTGACGTTTCTTTCCTTGCTTTTGGTCTTTCATAAATAATATGGCTTAAAGGTAAACTAGCCACCACCACTGATTTTTTGGCACTTCTTACGTTAGGATTATGAGATTGTTATACAAAAATTTCATCAAAGATCTCCTCTATGAGAATTGGAGGGCATCAATGTAACTCTATTTATGTTCTTAATGTCCACCTAGTCTAGTTGCAATAGTGTTTCATCAGGTACAGTAGACAGAGGAGTCGGTCTAATAGCTAGGAGGCCAATACTATCATGTAGATGAACTCTCAAACAATTTTTTTATATAAAGTTATCATAGAGGTTCTCGCTTAAGAGAAGTTATAGTCTATCTTTAGTAGAAAACTTCCTTGATGCATAGGAGGCACATGAGTGTCTTATTTGCATTTTAACAAATCTATCTTTAAGACCCCTATCATATCCATCACTCATGCAAGCCATCACTCATGGAAGACATCCATCTTCATGATACCTATGATGTCCATCATACATCCATCACTTGGAAGACATTATCTAAGATTAATTGATGTTTGTTTTTTGAGTAAGCATGGCTAATGGTTACATTGGCCAAGGATTCCTCATTGGTGATGTGTTGTTAGTCATAGTTTATCTTTAGAGCATGAAGTTTCATTATTTTATGACACAATTAATACAACAGATAAGGAAAGTGGGTGTATATAGTTTGTAACTAGATATGGGATACAAAGAGAGCCAACTTAGCTCAACGGAGAAGAAAAGTCCTTCGCAATACTCTCTGGCTCCCATGATGAGTGAACCCCTCCCATTTAATATAGTAATCCAACAAATCTTTGTATCCCAAAATATTCTTTGGTATATACTCTATTTTCCTTAATTGACCCATGGATGTGATTCTATAGCAATTAGAACAATGTTTACTCCCACTTATTTTTAAGCAAGGACACACAGAATACATTGTGAATCTTGGTAGAGGAAGTCAAGTCCAACTAATAGGCCAAATCACCCAACTTCTTAAGAAGTTTTAGGATCCATAGAATCTATGAGCCCATTTGGTGCCTTTTAATGAAGCATATCTATGTTTAAGCGACTTGAGATATACCCACACAAATTATTGCAATCCCACATGCTTTCTCTTCTGCTTTGGATCCTCTTTCATCTTGGATTATGCCCTACATAATGTCTTTGGCCAAATGTATGACTACATGCATCCTTCTTAACTCATCCTTTGCATTTTGATTAAGGAAATTTTGATCTTTTAATGTAGAGGGTAGCTTAAATTGACATCCATATAAAGCTTTAGTGTAGCCACGTTTGCCATGACTGTTGTATGCCAAAATCAAAATACCTCAAATATTCTTCCAACCGCTTATGTACCCTCTTAGTTGGACCATCACATTGGGGATGGTAAGATTAACTAAGGGACAACTTAGAACCCATTTGAGAGAACAACTCCTTCCAAAACCCACTCATAAATTTAGCATATTTTTCATTATATATCTTGCAGGAGGCCATGCAACCTAAATGTATTTCCATGAGCTAGCTAGCTACATGAGAAGATGTCTAAGTCAGTTTAATTGGAAAATTTGGGCTATCTTTGTCAACATGTATACAACCACCACCATGATAATGTCCCACCCCTTTGCGGTGGTGGGAAAACCAATAGTAAAATCCATACCCATATGAATCCACCCCTTTGCTATGGCGGGAAAACCATTAGGAAAATCCATACCTATATGAATCCACTTACCTCCTAATGGGTAGGGGCTATAACAATCCTATTGGTGGAGCTCTTATCAACCATCATGATACACAAACTTTAACATACTCAACACATCCTTTGACAGCCCATGCTAGTAGTAGAAGCTCTTCAATACCTTTCCATAAGTCTTTCCCATACCAATGTGCCTTACCATGGGAGAACACTGCAATTCATCAAGAACAAGACTCTTGAAAGAAGAATGTGGAGCCAAATTGGTACCATAGAAGGCTATTCTTTAATGCATACTTTGGTTAATGTGGATCTTGTACAGCCACATGGATAGCACTAGCCTTAGGATGCTCCATATACTCTTCTTAAATGTCATAATCTTGTCTTTGTATATGTTGGAAACCAACACCCGGTTGACAAGACTAGAATCTAGCCAAGGCATCAACTACTACACTTTATTTCCCTCTTTTATATTCAATATCAATGTCATATCCCTGTACAATCTCTAACCCCCTCATCTTCCTAGTAGTAAGGATGCATTGGGATAAGAAATAACTTAATGATCTATGGTCTAGCCTTACCTTACAATGACTACTAATATTGATGCCATTTCTTGATGGCATGTATCATAGAAATCATCTCCTTGCCATTGGTTGGGAAAGTATACTCTTTGTCACTCAATTTTGTGCTCTCATAGGCAATGACCCCATGACTTTGTTTGAGAATAGCTCCTATGCTTTTACTGCTCGCATATAGATGCCTCTATTAGAAATGGCCTTCAAAACTCTAAGGAAAACCAAGATTGGAGCTATAATCAGGGCTTTCTTGAGGTTGTCAAAGGATGACTAAGCATGAGCAGTGCTCAAAAAAGCCCCTTTCCTAAGCAAATCAATGAGATTAGTCGCTTGTTTGGCATAGTCCTTAATAGATCTTTTATAAATGGATGTTAAACCAAATCCTCTCAGCTAAATAAGCATTAGAGAAATCGGCCACAACTTAATAACTTGTGGCTTAGAAGGATGCATGGAGATGCTCTTAGGAGTAATAATGTCTCCTAGGTATCCCAGCTTTTGTACCATAAATACACACTTAGAAGGCTTGGCATAGAGTTGATCGAGTTTGAGAATTTCCAACACTCGGGCAAGATGTTATAAACAGTCCTCCTTAGTCCTACTATGTATAAGGATATCATCAAACATTACCAATACAAACTTGAAGAGGTAAGGCTCAAGAATCTGGTTCATCAAGTACTAGAGAGTGGCATACCCTTTTCTATGCTAAGGGTATTTTTATATTCATTGCATTCCTTGATTCTTATCTTGACCTGAGGTCTAGCTTGGAATAGTACCTAGATTCCTTTGATTAACCAATATTCATCATATTTAGCTCCTTGTAGTACTCAATGACAATCTAAAAGTACCTTCCTTCTTCACCGATAAAATAGAATCAGATGGATATTGATCCTGAGTGATAAAATCTTTGTATAATAGCTCTTGGATCTACTTGGTAATTTTATCTTTCTTTGTCTTTGATAACTTGTATGGAGCCTTCTTGATGAATTTTAACCTTCCTCCAAATAGATGGCATGACCACCCTTTTCGATGGGAGACCATGAATGTGTCCCTTAAAAAATATCCCGATATTGTTGTAGCATCCCTAGCATATCAATATCTTCCATCTTAAAACCCTTACATGGCTTTCGGTCATCACCAGCCTCGAGTTTTAAGGCATAAACATTGGCATTTTTCTTGAGGATTCTTCTCAATTGATATACTAACTACTGCAACTTCTGAGAGTGAATACCCAATAAAGACACTTTCTTGCCCATATTATTGAAATTCATTACCATGTTGTAAATTCTTTCCCCAATATTTAGAGCTAGTGTCAACCAAGTACAACATCATAGAAGTAATTCTACCTTGAACTAGGGGAGCTAGTGGGATACATAGAAGTAATTCTACCTTGAACTAGGGGAGTTAGTGGAAGTAGCCTTGAAGCCAAATGAGAATTTTGTTCACCATCAGGCTTCTTCAATGCATATCCATAGTTGTTGTTTTTTGGAAACATGAGGTGCAATTGTAATTTCTCTCCATCTCCTAGAAGATCCTCTTCTTTATGTTCATCTAGATTAAAATATGCATGTACCATGTCATGTATTACATCTTCTTGCTCATGATCACTCTCATTTGGTACATATTCACATTCTTATGTTTCCCTCATGCCATTTCTCCTCTTTGCTTTACATGCTTGTTTCAACAAATCTTAATAGTTTCAATTCAATTATGATACATGGGGTCGATAATGTAGTGTAAAAAGTTGCCTTTCATTTGATTTCTCTTCATCAAATTGAGATACAAGATCCACAAATCGAAATAAATATCAAATGTCACACAAGGCCAACAATTTAGGCAAGTGCAAATCATCATGCTCATACCCATCATTGTTTTGCAAAGGTGCTTATCAGCTATGCAAATTTGTCTACTTATGGCACCCTTACGTTATGGACATTCACATAATATCTTCTCACATATGTGACCTTAGCATTGCTCTCCCACACTTGGGGTGATCAATAGCATCTGTAAATCAACAAATTTAATACCATAAATGTTTATTATAAAATATGCCAAAAAATACAATTCCTATAAACTTGAAACAAATACCCTAAGTGTTAAAATTATTAGATTTAAAACCCTAACCAAAATAATCATTATTACAGTACAAGCACCAAAATAATCATAAAAAACAAATAGTAGGGACAAATATGTCGATAAGAAAGATTAAAAAAGATGGTTGTGCTGACACTTTCAAGTCCTTAGAAGTACGTACACTTCGGTTCAAAAAGCTCTACCAGCATAGCTTTATCTAGATCATGGGTCTAGATGCCAACAAATTAGCTGGCTGCAACCATTAATAGACTTGACCATCCGTCGCTTGTCATCCAACACCCTTACCAAAGATATTATCCAAAATTACTTAATATATTGTGACTAATGCATGTTGTGCCAGGTCAAACCATTGGAAGGCATATTGGTCACCAACAAAAGGTTAAAATTTTCAACAATCTTATGCTTAAGCTCTTCACAAGTGGATATAAGAGATTTTGTCCCATTGTTCACTTCTTGAAGTTGGTGTGTCCACCATGTGTGAGCATACTCTTCTAAGTTCAAAATCACAAAATTGAATCTTGGTAGTGTGATGACAAGGGCGAAGCATACATATATGATGGATTGAAGCTCCCTACTCATGTGCATGTTGCTGTTCCCTTCACCATAACCTTTCTACCCCTTGTTTCTAGCTGCCCTCCCCCCACCTTCCTTTGCTTCTTCCTTCCCACCCCAGACTTTCTTTCCTTCTTCCTTCCTGCTCCCCACCCATTTCCCACTGCAACATTGTCCTTTTTTTGCCACCCATTGGTTTGTGCTTGGTCCCTAATAGCTATTAGTTGACCATACCTATTGTAGGAGTTCTTCTTTAGCCACTTTGCTATCACAATTGGTCATGAATCTTTTGGCAATTCGTGTTTGGTTCTCATAGTTTTTTGCTAGTTCAAGTTTGGATATGGGCATTTTGGTACAATTTTTGTGATGGACTTTTGGTCTATGAGTAACCCCACTATTTAAAGCTCCACTTCCCCCTTTTTTCCCCCTCCCTTGCTATTATGCAATGCATCATTTTTTAAAAATAATCTCTAAACAAATCTTGGTCGTAACCCTTGGTCTAGAAAGAGGGTCTCACATGGTAGCTCCCTCAACTCCCTTAACCATTAATGTTCTACTCTATCCAAAAGAAACAAGTGAAGAATGCAGTATAGTCACTTCAAGATAGAGCTCTGGTGGGTAGGATTTTTGGACTCACTCCTAGGAGATCTAGGCGATTTTAGCGCTAGATGGTGACCACATTCAAGATTTCACCATCTAGATGAGAGTTTTTCTTTGCAATTGAGTTTCCTAAGACCACCCTATAGAGCCCCATTTTCCTTGGCCCACACCTTGTTTACATCATCCCTTGGTACCACGGATTCACAATTGATGACATGGATTTGATGCCTCATGTTCCATGTTTTCAATTCTACTCCATTTCCCAGGGCTGCTAAAGGAGTACCATCCTATCCTTCTATCCATCAGGGGGTGTTTAGCATAATGTTAGAGTCCCTTCCCACTTTAGTAGCCTTGAATGTGGTAGATAATGGGATCCCTCATCTTAGGATGATTGTAACAAACCCTAAACTCTTTGAGAGGAGATATTCCTCAAGTCTACGGAAGAGGGAGAGATCCATTAGCGGATTTAGGTTTTTGGGCTCCCAAGGTTAGTGTCTTCATTATTGCAAGAAAATGAGTCATTTGCCAGTCCCAAGGGTGTTGAGATATCGAGCTCCACTCATGATATGCCAAGGTGACCGTTGTGCATTTATGTCACCGACTTGTTAGTTGCAGATGCGGTTGGTACACTGCCCATGAATAATAGCTAGATGATAGCTATCCTTATGTACTCTAGTTCATGGCTCAGTTAGTATGCCACCTTAGTTAGCTGAGTTTGGTTCGAGACCCACATATAGGGTTCTCCTATTTCTTTGTACTAGAGTTCTTTTGGCTTTCACAACTAAGAAGAGGAAAAGTGTTTTTAGCCTCCACTTTTGTGTGTATTCCCCCATTGTGTATGTGAGAAAGCCGCAAGTGAGACTCCTTCCTTCTCTCCCAATATCTTCACATGGTATCAGAGCCTGGTTCATGGTAAGGAGCTCAAGAAAGCAAACCAAGTTCGTGGTGTCCTAGTAAGAGGACTAGTGTTGCTTTCCTTTTTCGAGTTTGGGAGCAAATCTCTACAGGTCGCATAGCCAAAAAGTGCAAGAGTGCATTGTCTCAGGTTGAGATGCCCTTCGCAGTGTGGCGAGAGGGCAATATATGCTATGGGGCGAGGCGAAGCCCTTGGTGACTTTATTTTTCTGATTCGAGACCATTTTGGGGCCCATTTTAGAGGCGGAAGTTCTCCGAAGCACTGAGAAGAAGGCCCTATTTTTGCTGTGCGACCATTGCTCTGCAGGTCGGTGAAAAGTTACCGCAAAAAGTGCATCGTATGCCTGTGCGCAGAGATATTGGGAGTTATAGAATCATCCTTATTGCCTGTTGATGCAAAATTATCACTAGGAAGTGACTGTGTGGTCAAATACCACTTTTGTCAGTTTTGCAGATTTGCCCGTGTGAGGCAGAAGCTTTTTTTTTTGCGGTGACAAAATATTTTACAGTGTTCTGTAATGGCATCTAATTCTTTTTCATAGATTGTCACTGAAAAGCTTGACAAGAACAACTTCCAAGCATGGAAGTTTAGAATGACGAATTTCCTTATGGGAAACGGATATTGGGAGTTCATTAGAGGAAATGAAGAAGAACCAGTTCTTCCTAATGTTCCCAATCAACAGGAAATGCAGGCATTTAAAGGATGGCATGAGAGAGCCAGAAAAGTTATGTACTGGCTGTCTATCAGTATTTCAGATTCTATGATTGTGCATATTCAGGATGCAAGTATGCCAAAGGAGGCATGGGATACTTTGGCAAAAATGTACAGCACAAATATGCAAGCCAGGAAAATGCAGCTCAAGCAGGAGTTGCACAATGTGCAAAGAGAAAATATGAGCATCAATGACTACCACATGAAGGTGAAGAAAATTGCAGATGCACTTGCTTCCATTGGGTCGCCAGTGGAAGATGATGATCTAGTTTCTATGACCTTGAATGGTCTAGGAAAGGATTATGCATAGTTCCGGACATCCATTGCCATCCGTGAAAAATTTCCTGATTTTGAGGAGTTGTTTGCTCTTCTAATTTCTGAAGAGCAGAGAAATGGTGGTGCATCTTCTTCAGGAGGAACTTCAAAAGAAACTGTCTTCTACTCAAATGCTAGAAGAGGTAGAGGCAGAGGCCGATCTGGAGGCCGTGGTAGAAATCAGAATATGCAGCAAACTCAAGAAAACCAGTCCTATGGCAGAGGACGTGGTAACTCTAGAGGCAGGGGGAGCCAAAGAGGTCGTGGTGGATGGCAGAGAGGCGAAAATGCAAATAGCAAAGTTGAATGCTACTATTGTGGTAAAATGGGTCATATGGCTAAAGACTGTTACAAAACGCAGAATGACATTATGAATGGAAAATTGCAGCAAGGCAATTATGCATCCTCTAGTAGACAAGGTGATGACAGAAATGAGCATTTGTTTATGGTGCAACACATGACCAATTCTGTGACAAGTGTAAAATAAAGCAATGATGTGTGGTATGTTGACTCAGGTGCATCAAACCACATGACAGGTCATGCAGAGTGGATGCAGGATGCAACGAAAATGGATAGACCAGGATTTGTGGAGACCGGTGATGATACCGCACATCCTATTGTGCAAATTGGTAAAATTCCTTTGTCTATGTAGGATGGGAAAAAGAAATACCTGTCTGATGTATATCATGTCCCGAATATCACCAAGAACCTAGTTTCTGTTGGTCAAATGGTTGAGCAGGGCTTGCAGGTCAGATTTAATCCTCATGGATGCTTTGTTGAGGATATGAAAAATAACGGTGGCTTGATAGCAAAAGGAAAGAAGAAGGGCAGGATGTTTATGTTGGATTCAGACATGCCTAAATTGAGTGCAACAATGTTTGCACATGGGACCGGTGTAGTTACAGATATTGATATCTGGCATAAACGCATTGGTCATGTTAATGTACAGCCACTTAAATCAATGCAAGCCCAAAACATTGTTGCAGGATTGCCTAAATTCAAGGTTGTAGAAATGCATAAGTTATGTGAAGCCTGTCAATTTGGAAAAGAGGCAAGGAAACCATTTCCTAAACATGTTCAAGAGAGTAAGAAGCCATTGGAATTAATCCACTCTAATGTGTGGACTACTAAAGCTGCATCTATTGGAGGCTATCATTATTTTGTCACTTTTATTGATGACTACAGCAGAAAAGTTTGGGTGCATTTTATGAAAAAGAAAAGTGAAGTGTTTGGGCATTTCAAAGCTTTTAAAGCTATGGTTGAAAAAGAAACAGGCCTGCAAATAAAATGCCTAAGGTCAGATGGAGGGCGAGAGTACCTCTCAAATGAGTTTGCAAGGTTCCTGTAGGAGCATGGTGTAGGAGCATGGCATAAAGTAGCAATATTCATGCAGTCATACCCCACAGCAAAATAAACTTGCAGAAAGGAAAAACAGGCATATTGGAGAGGTATCTCGGGCCATGCTAAATGAAAAAGACCTACCAGATTATTATTGGGCTGAAGCAGTTGCTACAACAATTTACATAATGAACAGGATTCCCACTACAGCAATACATGGCATGACACAAGAGGAGATGTATACTTGTAGGAAACCAGATATTTCTCATTTGAAAATTTTTGGTTGCATTGCCTATGTTCATGTGCCAGATGAGTTGAGGTCCAAGTTGGATCCAAAAGCTGAGAAGTGCATCCTTATTGGTTATTCTCTGCAGCAGAAAGGGTATACATGCTATAACCCTTCTACTCGTAAGTTTACAATGAGCAGAGATGTTTTTTATGAGATGAGTAGCTGGTATAAACGAGTAAATGTGATTGATGATGTAGATGCACAAAATGGTAATGCTGCACAGAATTCACAGCAGCAATCACAAAATATTAGTGGACCTGCAGTGTCCTCTAGTAGTGGTTCACATACTTCGCCATGGACAGGCAGATTGAGATCAGGAGAATCTCCTCAAAGCAATGTAGATAGTGGCATGCAAGTATCATGAAAAGGAAAAGAGAAGGTAGATCAGCCCATGGTTGATGTGAATGCAGGTCACTCTTATGTGGATGGTGAATCTAGTGGCTCAGAACAGAGCATTCATGATGAGTTGGGTATTCCTTCTGTTGTTACACCTAGAGTAAGGAAGACCAGGGATGCTTTGAGAGCACCTGGAAGTGAGCCTATTTTGCGCAGGTCTACTAGAGTTAGGTATCCTGTAAATAGGCTGAAATATGATGGATTTACAGCCATTCACTATGCCTATATGGTCAAAGTGATACAGGAACCAGAACCCACTTCTTTTGAGCAAGCCATGGTAAAAGAAAAATGGGAGAAAGCCATGGATGAAGAAATGGATGCCTTGGAAGCAAATGCTACATGCGAATTGGTGCCTTTGCCTAAAGACAAGAATGCAATTGGCTGTAAGTGGGTTTATAAGGTGAAGCACAATGCAGATGGTTCTCTGAATAGATACAAGGCAAGATTAGTTATCAAGGGGTATGCACAGACATATGGCATTGATTATGAAGAAACATTTTGTCCAGTTGCAAGGATGGCAACTGTAAGAGCAGTCATTGCTATGGCTGCATCAAAGGGATGGTCTCTACATCAGATGGATGTAAAGAATGCCTTCTTGCATGGTGATTTGCAAGAAGAGGTCTTTATGGAGTAGCCACCAGGTTATGTTCATGCTGTTCATCCTGAGTTTGTTTGCAGGTTGAAGAAATCCTTGTATGGCTTGAAGCAAGCACCTAGAGCATGGTCTGACAAGATAGGATAGTATCTTGTCACTATTGGCTTTCAGATTTCCAAGGCAGATTTCTCACTTTATTAGAGAAAAACAGAGAAAGGTATTATGCTACTTGTCATTTATGTTGATGATTTGATCATCACAGGTGATAGTGATGAAGATATCCTTCATGTGAAAATGCTATTGAAGTAGAAATTTGAGATGAAGGATTTGGGAGAGCTGCACTATTTCTTGGGCATTGAGGTGATTAGATCACCAAGTGGGATACGGCTCGTGCACAGGCAGTATGGATTGGACATGCTGTCCGAATATGGGATGACAGTTGTAAGCCTATTTTACTTCCTTTGGAGTAGAATGTGAAGCTGAGCGCAGATGCAGGTGAGCTTCTGGAAGACCCTACTATGTACAGACGCATAGTAGGAAGTTTGATTTATATGACTATTACCAGGCCAGATTTGAGCTATGATGTTGGATTGGTAAGTCAATTTTTGCAGGCTCCAAGGAAACCGCATTTGGATGTGGCTAGATGCATACTCAGGTATGTGAAGTCCACATTGCAGTATGGTTTATTTTATGAGGCCGGGGTTCAGATACAGTTGCATGGATACACTGATGCTGATTGGGCTGGTAGTATTTTTGATAGACAATCTACGAGTGGATATGTGTTCTCTTTTGGGAGTGTTGCAGTCACTTGGAGCAGCAAGAAACAACCTACACTTGCCTTGTCGAGTACAGAGGCTAAGTACAGGGGTGCAGCAATGGCTACATGTGAGGTAGCTTGGTTGCATAAGCTACTTTATGATATGCATCAGTCTACAGATGGGCCAGTTGTCATTTATTGTGACAACATGAGTAGTATACACTTGGCAAATTACCCAGTCTATCATGCTAGAACAAAGCATATTAAGGTGCATTATCACTATGTGTAGGAGAAGGTTCTAGTTTGATCTAGTTTATGTCAACATAGAGGATCAGGTAGCTGACATATTCACGAAGGCATTGGGCACAGAGAAGCTGCGCAAGTTCAGAGACCTGCTTGGTGTGCAGGAATCGAGATTGAGCTTGAGGGGGAGCGTTGAGATATCGAGCTCCACTCTTGATATGCCAGGGTGACCATTGTGCATTTATGTCACCGACTTGTTAGCTGCAGATGCAGTTGGTACACCACCCATGTGGATGACAGCTATCCTTATGTAGTCTAGTTCATGGCTCAGTTAGTAAGCCACCTTAGTTAGCTAAGTTTGGTTTGAGACCCACATATAGGGTTCTCCTATTTCTTTGTACTACTTTCACAACTAAGAAGAGGAAAAGTGTTTTCAGCCTCCACTTTTGTGTGTATTCCCCCATTGTGTATGTGAGAAAGTCGCAAGTGAGACTCCTTCCTTCTCTCCCACTATCTTCACAAGGGGGTAGGGTCGGGCTCCCCGCCTCCTCAAGCTCAAAAGGAGTATCAAAGTGAGTTTTAGGTGGATGGAGCCTAGCATCTACTCCAAGCAACTGGCAAGATTCTAGGACCCCTCGATGGAGCCTTTAGTGGGGCTCAGACTAGGGAGGGAGAAACAATCCTAGTAAGAGATCACAAAGAACCAAAGGAGGTGAGCCAGACTTAGACCATAGATGATGGTAGATCAGGAAGTAGCCTCTTGTCTCACAAGACAAACACATGGATCCCCCTCATGATAGCCATAGTCTCTAGAGGAGATCTTCCTTGATCTCCTTTTAGATCTGCTGTCACCAAAACCAATGGCCTAAAATTTGCAATCTTCTACTCAAAGTCATGTCCCAAGAGAGCCCATCCCTCCTACCCCTCGATTTTTCCTTTTCATCCCCTCCCCCCTCCACCCTACCAAATCTCCCCATGCCTCCTTGCCTTTTGACCTACCCCTACCTGTACCCATCCCCACCATTCAGAGCCACCTACCCTCTACTGACCTCTCCTCCATCCCCACCTACCCCACGTTCTTTCTTTCTCCTAAAGAGAGTACCACCAGCAAAGAGCCTCCTCTTATCCCCCATGACATACAAACATGACACAGAGTGGAGCTCCTCATTGAGAGTGCTCTCAACGAAAGCAAGAACGGAAGAGGGAGAGAGAGAAATAGAGAGCCACACAAGTTTTGGTGGGTGTAGAACACCCTAATCTTCTTTTTCATTCATTTATATATGTGTTTGAGTATTGTACATAACCGAGGTAAAGGCACAGTGACCTTTAACCCCCACAACCTCCCACTTAAAGGACAATGTGCCTTTAAGGGAGAACAACCAGTGAGCATACTATCCAATGCCCATCAATACATGACAATACTCAAACCGCTGACTAGGTAGACTCTTCCGTCAGCATATCTGCAGGGTTATCATCTGTATGAACCTTGACAAGCTCTATGCGCTTGACCTCAAGTACCTCCCTGATGAAATGGTACCTGACCTCAATGTGTTTGGTCTTTGCATGAAAGACCGGATTCTGTGCTAGCTGAATAACACTCATGGAATCACTATGCAATGTCGGTACACCTGTATGAATCCCCAAATCTCCCACTAGCTGATCAAGCCATATAGCCTCCTTGCAACCCTGTGTGGCTGCAACATACTCAGCCTCTGTGATAGACAAAGCAATGCACTTCTGTGCGCGAGACATCCACAACATTGCACCACTTGCAAAGATGAACACATAACCAGAAGTGGATCTCCTACTATCCACATGCCCTGCATAGTCTGAATATGTGTACCCAAGTACACGCATGTCTCCTCTCTAGTCCGCCTTAGGAAGTAGTGACCCATGGTGGACTACTTGGCGGCGACGATTGGCTATTTCTAGTGGACTGTGGGCACACGTGTAGTAGTGGTGGCCTTGGATGAAGACCTCCTCATATCCTTGGGTATCCTTTTGGGGTGTTGAGGAGGCTATGCAGCTATGGGGCAGTTTGGGACCCGCACTCGGTGTACTTGTCCACGAGGCACCTTCTGGAGCTTCCACAATATCAGCTGCTATGTGAAAGGTTGAATTTCCAAAGTGCTCAAATATTGTGGATTTAATGGAGACCTCTTGACTTCTTGGTTCTCCCTTTGTGCTCGAATATTAAAAACATTGAGGAATGACTCCACATTAGAGGCTTAGGTTTCATTCTAGGAACAAGTTTGATAATGCCTCAACTTAGTTAAGAACTATAAGGGTGATGTGAATTCAGTAAGAAACATAGTGTAGCCTAAAAGAAAGCTGATTGCTAGGGAGGTTGGAATAGCCCAACACAAGCATGATGTCATGGTTGAAGTTAGAAGGGCATATCTAGAACCATCTTCCAAATCTACACCCGTCTTCGTCATAGTGGTTCAAATAGTGGTCAAGCCCATGGTATGGACCACGATGGTGAACCTAATCCCTCCAAGGTATATGAAGCATGTAGTAAGAAGGAGAGATATTGTCTCAAAGTATCTTATAGCTTAGAATCAGTTTTAGAACCTTATGTTAGGGCAATCACCAACTTAACAAAATTTGACAAGATTGTAATAGTAGTGACCTACAAAGGGAAATGGAAAAAGAGTTGGGCATGATTAAAGACTACAAGATAAAATCAATTTGCAAAAGTTCTAATGAGTCGGAGGACAGGCTGAGCAAACTAGAGGACTCTTTTCAACTCAGTCCCAAGGATGGCACTGCCAAATTTGTTTTTCATTTTGTATTGAAAAGAACAACTATTAATGCTTGAAAAAACAACCATACAAATCGACAATATAACGTTGATCATGGGAAAAGAGAAAACAATTAGCTATTAAAAAGCCCAACCTATTTCTTGAGAACCTAACCTCCACGCTTGACAGCCGTGAAAACGATGCCACATGTTCAAGCTCTGATACCATGCGGAAGCTCCAAAAGGCGCCATGTGCTTAAGTATGCCTCGTGCGCATCCCAAACTACCCCAGAGCCACGTAGCGTCCTCACCACCCCAAAAGGGTACCTAGGGATATGAGGAGGTCCTCAATGCTCATCCAAGGCCCTTTATATCCAAGGCCATCACTACTGCACATAGCTGCATGGGATTAATTTCCCCATAGATATGTGTCATGCACCAAAGAGCCACCTCTTCAATTAACCATTCTCCACACCCAAATGAGGGATGAAGGCTACCACCTCCAACAGATATGTGGTAGCATAGGATCTAAGGTACATTTCGTAATGGATTTTTGCACAAAGGTGGGAGTTGGAATCAGGATGTGATGCGCCAAATTTCAAAAAAAATGGCCCACAAATTTCCCAAGATCTACTCTGATACCAATTGTAACAAGACTTCTACTTCTGTTTACTCTAGTAGTAACTAAGTGGGTCAACCATATAGACCAAATAGCAAGCATAATAGAAATAGCAAATAAAGAAAAGGAAGATGTCTCTGTTATTTGGAAGAATGTCATGGGATTTAGGAAGCTACCATGATGATGGCTAGCCAACGCTAGGTCCTTTTTGCATTTGCAACCACTCAAGGCTCATACATGGCAGTGCCAAACATAAATTGTATTGAACTAGAATGTCTTGCAAGTACAGCTAAAGCCCCTTTTAAAGGCCTAGGGAAGTGTGCCAGCACCTTATTGGACAAGGTGCCACATGGCATGCCCTCTTAAAACTCCACTAGAACTACTTGTTTATGCCTACACAACCATCACTTGCTACCTCTATTTTTATTGGTGCTCTTTCAAAGACATAATGCTCATTAATTTCTCTAAGTTGTACAGAGGCATGCTACAAAATTTGAAAAAAGGGGAGACAAAGTGAAGATGGAGAAGAAAGACCATAGCTAGATAGAGCACACACATGAGCAACTACACACTTTTGTATTATGAACAAAAGATTTCTTGTATGTGTGATTATGGCTCAAGGTTCAAACACCTATATGTCCCCTAAGGGCTTTTTAAATATTTTTTAAATGTCTTTATTCACAAATAATGAACTCTTTTCCTCAAGATAAACATCATAAGGCAAGGCTTCCCTCAAGATTATTGATGAAGGACTAACTTATACTTTTGCATTACTTGACCTTAATGGAATGTCCTTCCTCTAGGTCAAACCAAGAGCTTGTCTATGCTTCTCAAAAAGCTTCTTTCCAAGTAGTTTGTTAAACATGTCAAACATTATCTTTGATATCACAATGCTACAGTCTAATATCTCCAAGTAGGAGTCTTTCTCTAATGAAATGCTCTCGCTTTGCCCTTAAGCAATTTACTAGATTATTTGCTAGTGGTTGAGTTGATTGGCTATCAATGACTAGCTATGACATATCGGTTTTGTTTCACCAAAATAATCTTCTCTTAGACAAAAAATATACTTTTCAACTAGATACCTTTACATGCGCTTGTTGTCGAATCTCTCTATTTTTCTTTTGTGATGACAAAGAAATAGTGGGTTGTTTGTTTGATAATATGAAATAGCTACTTAACAAGGAAACATATGTATCCCTATGTTGACCTAGTAGTGTTTGATTACCTACATAGTCATTATCAGTTGCATAATCAATTTCCTTCTAACCATGCAATTTGGTGTATCTTCCTCTTTATCCAATTCCAAAATATTTTACTCCCCTTGTGTATCTCAATGAGCTATCAAAGAACCAATGAGCTACGTATAGTACCTTTTATTCATAGTTGGTGTGTCTTCATGTATTCCATTAAATTTGCTACAACCCTACAATCTTGCATATGAAACTTTTTGAGGAGGTTGTCCATGTACGAGTATCAACTTTGTGTGTGTTGTTTATATCTCACAACATACCAAAGGTCTTTGAAATTAAAATCTACAAATAAAGGCCTATTTTGGGTTCGTGATGAAGCTTTTCGTTGCAACTTGGCTCTAAGATCATCTACATACAATACTATAATAGTAATGTCTTCCACTTGAACTTTGTACTTGAGTGTATGACATGCATTTAATATTTTGTAAAAAATGATACAACATTTGAGAATGTATGCTAAGGATGTGGTTCTTACCAAGCATATAGAGTTGGAATCTAGTTAGCTTGAAAGCACCACAAGTGTGGAGGCGGATAGTATGTGCTTTTGTGTTGCTAAAAGTGCTGAACGATGAAAATCTACATAGGCCAATGCAATTATATTTAAAAAATTACATATTTGTATCCAAATGATTGGCTATATTTTTCTCTTCTAGTGCTTGAAGCTTGAGTCAAATCTAGGGATCTACACCAAGAAAGAACCTTCAAAAGCCGACCAATTTTTTACTTGAAATGGGATCGTAGGTGCAATTGGCCTGGTCGGGTCACCATTGAGCTAGGTTATTATAACCAAACCAACTTAAGGCAAGGGGTTGGTTCAACTATGATTGAGTAATGTAGTAGGTTTGGTCAATATTACCTAAGCAAAATTAAACTATAAAAATCTAACTTTTAAAACGATGGTGATTTGGTAAGTATTAGCGCTATGTGATACCTAGCTAGCATGTCTAGTAGCAACTTGTTATGTGCTTAAGTACTAGTTCTAGATCCTTGCTAGTTAACTTACTAGCACGGCAGCACACAGAGAGGTAGTTGTACTAATTCACTATTAGCTAGCTTGCTTGAATCGCTACACTACCAAGTATACATTAGCATTGCTACACAGCTACGCATACCTTGTGTCACGCTATGAAGAAGCACTGCTACATAGCAAGCTAGGTACTCATTACCTTGATTGTGTAAGGTATTAGATGTCATGATTCATCTCTGGATACTCTAGTCAAGTAAAAACCCATCAGCAAGCTTTGCACCGACCTTCCAATATGATGCAATGAATGATTTAGTTGGAAACCAGACTAAAAAACAAAACAGCAATAAGTTAAAGCAAGATGCAAATCAGCTCTTGGCCCCAGCATAGTCTTCCATTTATAAACTCAAATAACATGTAATACAAATTAAACTTGCAGCATTCTATTTGAAATACATTTATCCAAAAAAAAGCATCACTTGTTCAAGCTGGTGTCAGAAAGAAGCACTCTTTCCTCGTACAGGCTTTTCCAGAACCTTACAATCAAGCATCAGATAATACTGTTAGCTTTTTCAATCTAGCCATCCCTGTCAAAAGGAGCTTGCAAACTTACATTAGCCATTCCTGTCAAAAGGAACTCACATTAGCACAAATAATAGACCTCACTGCGACAAAGACCATGCATTCATCTTTATCTTTGGGCATGTATTCATCTTTATCTTTGGGCATGTACACGTACATGTCATCACAATTTCATGACGATGCATAATTGCCATCATTAGTGCTTTGCAGATTTGAAAAAAAATGTTTGTTTACTGGCCAAAGCATGGGCAAGTGACACATTTGAAGTACAAATTAAAATTGCAGGGATGCAAATTCATAAAAGAATGTTACTCTTTACTTCCAAAAAAAACGTTGGAACTGCAATATGAAGAAAAGTTGCAGTAAATTACAGGCCAAGCAAGCAGAGGCGAAACCCCTTTATGGGAAAGAAAGGCTATTAGAGTCCAGCTAAAAACGACGGACACTAAATTGCTTCCAAGGCTTGTAAGACATCCTCATAAATATCTTCAAAATCTTCTATTCCACAGCTAAATCGAACAAGATTATCCTTGATGCCTAATCTTGCCCGTTCAGATGGACCTTGATCCCTGTTTGAAACAAACAAAAAAAATTACAGGTAAGCGTACTGAGTATCTTTTGTATGGAAGATTTAAGCATATGACCTATGCGAGGGAGTAGCTGCACCCATTGACTGGCAGCACATTACTCAACAGTAACATCAAGCACAATACTTGTCTGAGCGCATTTGACCATCAACATACCAGTAAGAAATTATAGTAGGCTGTTCCACAAGACTTTCACAACCCCCAAGGGAGGGAGCAATATAAGGAATTCTTAATGCATCAATAAATGTAGATGTGTCATCCAAGTTCCCTGCAATCTGCAGAATCAATCAATCAATTGAAAGGCTATTTCCAAGTATTCAATTAGAGTACAATCCATGTAGACCTTAAGAGCTTGTCTCACCTCAAAACTGATGACTCCACCAAAGCCACCCATTTGTCGCTTGGCAATGTCATGTTCCGGATGACTTTCCAGACCAGGATAATGTACACGTGCAACCTGATATCCATAAACCCATGCACAGTATCAATCAAATGTGGTGAGCTTGCAATATAGCTCAAGTGCTCACCAATTCAAGATCACCATAACACTCCCAAAGAAAATGCTTAAGATTGAGTTGACCATCATGTTTTACCAAAACATCCAGTCAAGATGGCCACCTTTTACCATGAAACACACTTACCTTGGGGTGGACTTCAAGTGCCCGAGCAAGCTTTAAAGCCGTCTCATTCTGCTGCTTGAC
This sequence comes from Dipteris shenzhenensis, assembly GCF_047967505.1. Classification (NCBI taxonomy): domain Eukaryota; kingdom Viridiplantae; phylum Streptophyta; class Polypodiopsida; order Gleicheniales; family Dipteridaceae; genus Dipteris; species Dipteris shenzhenensis. The sequence continues at coordinate 22,292,903 of NC_141605.1, forward strand.
ACGAAGATGAAGAGTCTTCATCCCACGGATGATTAAATATGCAGAATTCTGTAGGAAAATGGTAGCCCATATAAGTGTCTCAGGCATCTAGAAACTGCACTGGGCCCAACTATAACTCAAAAGGTAAGAGAACCCAACATGTATAATATATATAATATGCAAATAGGTAATCAAACTAGCATTAATTGCCATAGCAAGCTTTTAGTGATACTTATGGGGCAAAGAATCCTTCTCCACGGACTGCTGCAGCTTCATATGTGTGCTGAGATAACTGTCTTGTGGGGAAGAAGAGGGCCAGGTTTATTCAAGAAGGTAAAATAGTGAGAAGCTGTAAGAGGGCCAGGCTTATTCAAGAAGCTGGACATAAGGGGTGAAGTAACAAACTTTTCTAAAGCTCCGCATAAATGCAGAACAACTAGAGTATTAACTAAAGAATTAAAAACAAAAGTACATACATGAGAAAAGATACCTGTAAAACTATACCCCCAAAAAAGAAAACCCAAACAATTATCCCATTAACAAGCGCGATTATATACCTTTGTAAGACTAGAATATATCCAATTGTACAAGAGTGATTGCCATACAAAAGAGGCAGCAGTAAATAACAATTATATAAGCGCCTCAGATTTCTGTTGACTTACTGGGTCTATGACACCACCCAAGATATTGTGCAATGCCCTCACTGCTCCAACGACCTTTCTTGAGCCACTCACACTGCCTGCTAAGACCTGTTTCATGCAGTCAGATTAAAAATTGCCAAACAGGTCCTCAGGATCAGGTCCATCAAAGCATACAACATTGCAAAAACAGGGGTTCAAAGTGACAAAAACCCACATCATTGTGACCGGCAAGGTACTTTGTTGCAGAATGCAACACGATGTCTGCACCAAGAGCCAAAGCCTTCTGGTTGACAGGGGTGGCAAATGTGCCATCAATGCAAACCAAAGCACCTTTGTTGTGGCAAAGCTTAGACACAAGTTCGATATCAATACACCGCAGATAAGGATTCGTTGGGGACTCCGACAAAAAAATTGAGACCTGCAAATCAATAGGTTGACATCAGTTAGCATATTGATACTTTCTTGATAAAAAATGATCTCAAACTGAGCGCCATAAAAATAGTCCCTCCATTTCTTTAAAGCATAGACTATAGCATACAGTTCCTTCTCATATGCCGAGTGATTCCGTCTAGCTTTTTGGCTTCAAAAGCTACCAGTCAATCCTTTTTTAAAAGTACTATCCCAACATTGGCATCTGTTTTGACCAGAATGATCCACTACACTTAAACAAAAGAGCTGCAACTATAACTTTTCAAGACTCTTCCTTTATGGTTCATCCCATATTCTCCTAAACCTAATCAGTCATCGGAACAACTATTGGATGAATCTCCTATAAGAATGTTTGTAATTTCTCTAGGTTCGTTAGATGTGTAAGAGTATTAGTAATTCCTCTATGTTCATTAGATGTGGCCATTCCAATATGGCCCTTACCTTTTTGGGATCCATACATTCGAATCCCTTCTTGGCATGTGATATATCCCAAGTACCGAGCTCTATTGGATGAATCTCCTATAAGAATGTTTGTAATTTCTCTAGGTTCGTTAGATGTGTAAGAGTATTAGTAATTCCTCTATGTTCGTTAGATGTAGCCATTCCAATATGGCCCTTACCTTTTTGGAATCCATACATTCGAATCCCTTCTTAGCATATCATATATCCCAAGTACCGAGCTTCTTTTGCAGAGAATTCACACTAGATTGTTTAACAAAAAGAGAGTTGTCTCTAACACTTTTCTCAAATGTTCCATATGCTTTTTTTTGTTTTACTGTAGATCATGATATCATCTAAGAATACTATAGCAAATTTTCTAAATATGGCCTCAAGACACCATTCATAAGTGTCATAAATGTTGTTGGAGCCTTCGATAAATCAAATGGCATATGTTACATTGAGGCCACATCTTCTTCTCTCAAGCTTTGCTTGCTAAATCAAGATTTCATTGTCTATAGATGTCAAGAAGTGTGGATGGTTTGCAACCATGACATAGTTGCTTCACGAGTCATTTGGGACCCTCTCATGAAGGACTAGACGCCATGAGACCGAGTCCAAGACAAGTTTCATATTTGTGATAATCAAGGGTAATTTGTAAACCAATTGTTAAAGAGATCACAGCCTTTGTAACTATGAAGTTGGTTTTTTCCAAAGGCAAGTTGTCATCCTGCTTCAACAACATGCATCCACTTGCTTGGTAAAATTTCTTTTTGTTTTTTCAATAGTATGCTTATTAAGAAATAAAATGTTTTCCTACTATTCAATTACAGTCAATGGGGACTAGGTCTAGCATTTAAGGGTGGAACCCCTTGCTTGGGGTTATGGGCATTAGTAACCCATAAGAGTGATGGCCTCTCTTTGAAGGGGCATCTGGAAACCACACCCCACCTGAGTACCCAAACATGGGACCAATCAAATGCACAGATTGCATACTGACCTCGAAACCATTCAAAAGAATGTTCCCTGAGCTTTGGGTGTGGGCCTAGCAGCATGCCAAGAGTAATGGAGATACAAGATAAGACGATAAACAAATGAGCTCAATATGGCTCAATTATGACCTTAGAGTACGTCAGTAGATAGTCCAAGCTGTTAGGAACCCGTGGGTGCGATCAGAATTGAATTTTGACAACTTTGAAATTTTAGGGTTTTTGGGAGTGACACGTGGCAGACTGCCACATGGAATCTGGGCTAGCAGGTCAGTCCACCTGTCCCACACATGTGGCAGCATGCATGGCAAGTCGCAGGGCATGCAGGCCAAGTGTCTGGCCCCAAATCTGGTAGATTTGAGGCAGGTTGTCTTGTATCTCCATTTTCAAAAATAAAGTGAGCCCACATAGGGAGGGGACGTCTTGGCCCCTCAATCATATTGCAATTTCCAATGATGTCACATTGTGTTTAAGCTGTATAAGTCTTAATTCCAGCTTAATTGCAATCTCTTAAGTTCAAGTATATGTGATTGGTAACTCGCAATCATTTCATTTCAAACGCCTCTACAATCCGTTGGCTGAATTGATAGAAAGCACCGAGTAGTTTACACGAGTCTGCCCGCCGCCTGTGGGCATTAGAGAATGATATTCCCTTTACAAAGAGAAGAACTGATGCATGCAGGTAAGTGGTCCACATTTTATTGCCTGCATGGTATATGAACCTTTAGGAACAATAGATTCCTGAACACATGAGGCAGAAAAGCTGTACGCAAAATTGGGAGACCTTTGAACCAGTGAATTTTAGTGAAATAAAAATGGCTAGGTGGGTAGACATGGATGCTGCAGCCAGCACATGTAGGACTCTCTACCATAGTCTGACGCATCCTTTTGAAAGAAATTTAATTTATGAAACATGGTAGCACTTCCTAGAACTGTCCACACGAGAGCCTGGTTAAGCAAAGCCTGCTCTGTGTGCATAGGGACACCATACATTTAATCTGTGACAGAAGCTGCTATGCAGCATCTTGGACTTGACACCGCAGTAGTAGAATCTAGATACACCATACCCCCTTGAATTTTCATCTTTAGAGGCTTACTTTCTTATTTTTTCTTTGAGGACTAAAATACTAAACTCCTGTTTTATCCAAGAAAAGAAAACAAGAACGGTATAAAAGGCCAGTACCTTGTTCTCCTCCAATGCACGTTCTAAAGAAACTATATCAGCTGGATCAACAACGGTCGCCTGTTTCCAAACAAATATTTAAAAATTCAGTTTCTGCAGTCACCTTAAACCCTACACATTAACAAAATCAAGAAATAAATAATTGAAACCTCCAAAAATTTGACCTTCCAGCAAGACAACCAAAAAAATTCACACAATCCTGTTAGACAATAGTCTGATCTTTAACAGCAGCATCGTAAGCTTTGCTTGAAGCCAAGACTACTTAAAAATGTTCTAAAGAAAAAACGAAGTATTAATTTATGGATGGGTTAGGCCCACTTGCCAGGGGCCATTTACATCAAGCGATTTTCGGGCTTTATCTCTGTGCTGCTTTTGATCATTCCTTTTTTTTCAAGAGAAAAGAACTTTCTATTAATGCTAAACCAACCATACAAATCAGCAGTCCAAAAGGCACTGATCATGGGGAACAGGAGAAAATTGGCTGTCAGAAAAACCAGCCTGTTTCCAAAGAATCCAGCTCACTGCCTACGGAATATATGGAACAAGGGCTAACAACCAGGTGAAGGTATATACATCCAGGGAATACCTCCCTCAGTAAGACCATAAAAGATACCTGCAGGCAATCCTTGTAGAAACGCTCCAACCTTTGGCAATCATGAGGTCCCGCGATCCCAAATGGTGCACAGGGTGTAAATGCTATCCTGACAAATGACAACGAAGGGGCTGCCGGGGACTTTCTGGCCTTCCATCACTAAACTACAGCAAGCAACCCAAATGTTCAAGGCAGTGATGCTGGACACCATCTCCCATACACCTGAGAAGGGTGAAGCAAGAGCTTCAAGGGCCCCGAACGTGCGGTAAGAGTGTGTACAACCAGCTTACCCAAAAGGCCTCTGCTTTGCATCTCTGGATCAATGATGCCAAGTCCTCCCTACGCTTGAGGCAAGATCATGTTTGCCAAGCAACCCCAGCTCTAGTGTTCCTTGTGCCATCCAAACCCGCCCACAAGAAATTGCGTAGTAGGCGCCTAAGCTGATCCATACGTCCTCTGTGAAAGCACCGGCAAGAGGATATGTACAAAGCTGTAGCCGTAAGGGCCTAATTGGCCAAAAGGGCCTTTCTTGCTAGAGAGAGTTTGGCGAAGCTCATGTACAAAAGCTTGTACTCTCAAGCATCGGGGCAATCTACTGCCAACTAAATTACGATGCCCACCTGACAACATATATACCTCGATGTATGCCCGTGTGGAATCCATCTGAAGCCGAGTGCAGCGCCCCCATCCAAAACCTCCTCAACCGCTATGAGGAAGCCCCTTGATTTGCTCCAATTGATCTTTGGCGGCTCTGGCTATGTTCCTTTTTCGAATCTGATTCCGAACTTGCAAAGCTTGATTCTGCTTTGAGCTTGGGCACCGTCTAGAGTAATGCAAGTAAGAAAAGTTGTTTCATTGTCTAGATAGTATTCCTCGAATACAATGATGACTTCAAAGCTTATCGGTTGTACGACAAGGAGAGATAGAAGGTGTTGGTCAGTAGAGATGTAGTCTTTCAAGAGACAAAGTCTGCATTTCTTGCTTCTAGATTCTAGTTTGTTTTTTATGACTTCATGGACACACATCTATGTGTCAAGAACTAATTCTCAAATGTTTTATGATAGGCTTCTTACCTGAGTAAGCCTCTAGTGGTGTCTTTCCCACAACTACTTTAGTCATTGTCCTATTCAAGATGTGGACAACTGCATTAACCTCCTAGTCTCTTGAGAGAGAGCTTCTTTGACTGAGGAAGCCTCCTTCTCTCCATCAATGCAAAATTTACTTGTAAAGGTTCCGCGGATTTATCTCTACTTGGTGCAACCTCCATGGTCCCTTCTCCATGAGCCATTTGGAAGGGAAATCTATCACTACACAATCTCGAAGTGTGTATCAACCACTTGGGAACTCGAGAAGAACCATGAGCCTCTGCCTACTGCATTGGCTCATCATCAACCTCTAGACCATCATCACCTGCTCAAGCTTAGGGCAAGAACAAGAGCTTGGGACCTCAAAATCACGAGGCTCTCCAAGAAAAGGGAGCTCCTCATCCATGGAGACTGAAACTTGCACATGCCTTCTAATGATAACATCTATCCTCACGGGGTCATACATCCTGTAACACTTTGACAGAGTGTTATCTATCAATACAAAGACAAAGCTTTTGTGTTTCTAAGTCTAGCTTCCCCTCTCCTTCTTTGGGACATGAACATAGGGATTGCACCCATACACACAAATATAGGGATAGGACACGTCTCGCTTCTTACCAAAGTAAGTTTGAAAAGAAGTTATCGCTAAAATAGCCGTTGTTAGAGAACAAATGAGGGTATGGGCTGCCATCGTCATTGCCTCTCCACAAAACGGGGGATGCCGTTATGTGTCCTCGCCATCTCCACTACTGTCCGGTTCTCTCTCTACTCCATTCTCTGAAAAGTCCCTCTGTTTGCAAGTTTCCTCTTGATACCCTCTTTTGAAAGGCCCTAAGAGCCTTCACTGACAATCCATATTCCTTTGTAACTAGAGCACACCAATCTTTAAAACCTGCAAAAACTAGGTCCTTATAGGGTAGAAAATGCACCCAAGCAAACCTCCTATAATGATTAACCAGCAGCATAAAATAGAAGCTCCTCATAGAGTAGGGACCTGTATAGCTAACTGGTGCAAGGCGCACTAAAGTCCTGTGGGCTGAAATCTTCATTCTGGTGGACGAATTCATGGTGGATTTGCTGCAGCTTGCTGGACACTCTCTCTTATGACCTTTTCCAAGTGCTGGAAGGCAGTCAAGGACAGCTCCCTCCTACCAGAGTCTACTATCTGTTGTTCAACCATCTTCTGAGGCTGTTTCGAGCTGAAATAGGCTCTTTTTGTTGGCCGAATTCTTGTCTTCTCCTTTTGCTTTGTGCTACTGTCATTCTTGCTGAGTTTTTGGAAGGTTGGATGCCCTGCCGCTGCCTGGTTGTGATACTCTCTTCTTGGGGAAGCAGTGGCAAGCCTTGGGCTCAATAATGGCTTTGATTTATGTGGATGCATTGCTTGGCATGATACTGGGTTTGGCTACTGAGGGAAACGAAGAGGATAGCACTGGGAGTTGGTCGCTTGCACAACCACGGGTGGCATTGTATTGGGTTGCACTTGTGGGTGGGTTCAAGAAGGGAGTCCCTTGTATTTGAACTAACCAGTGAATAAATAAATACCACAAGGGGCGCCAAGGATTGGGGCCAACAGCTGTCACTGTGTATGTTATTGAGTAGGGGCATTCTAGCCTCCCTTGTTTTGTTTGGTTCAGTGATGCTATGCTGTGGAACTGTATGCTCCAAGTATTGTATTTGGGCAATGGCAATGGAACATGGTGGTTGTATTTTGGTGTTGCGAGAAAATAGAAAAAGAAATGCTGCCCTTTAGTCAAAGGCCGGTTACAAGATACCCAATTGTACAGGGATACCAAATGCTCCCAAATCCGTTTTGTCAAACATCATGTGCTTAACATGATTGATTACCTGAGTACAGTTCAGAAAGACGAAAGAACGGACCTGAGCATTGATACGGACCATAATTGTGCCAAGGTCTTCGCTCCTTCTGCTCAAGAATGCCAAGGTGCTCCGCATTCGGATCTGGCCTGACAACTCCAACAAGAATGAAATCAGGCAGGGGAAGGACTGCACCATTGATTCCATCTTGCCCTTCCACACACCATAGTAGTTGCCATCCAACTCACCACTAGGAACGTGGGAAGGGCTGGGATCTTCACCGGCTTCTCAGAAACCTCAAGTAGAGTTACCATCTCGTCAGATGAGCATATTAGAGGAAAGAAGATAAAGAAGAGACTGTACGCAGGTTTGCATAAACACCTACTCCTGGCACTGTGCAGACGCATAAACACCTACTCCTGGCACTGTGCAGATTTCCAGCAGCACCTTCTTCTTCCACATACTCCGCGCCTCAGGTAATCAACTGCTACCAGCTCCTGCTCGATGTGCTCTCCTAGTCCAAGAATTTTCCACGACCTTGTCCTCTAATACCATGTCAGTGTGTGGAACATTCGACCAGAAAGAGAGAGCAGTTTTGCGAAGAGAGAGGGTACTGCACAAGTAACTTCAGGAAGAACTCTGCTTCAATAGCTGAAAGAACCTCCAAATACATGACAGAATACAAGGGGACAATGTGCCATATTTATAGGGAGGGCTAACCCTGCTGGCCTGTCCAACTTGACACAACAGTAGGTTTGCTCAACCGAGCTAACCCGTCTGGTCTGGGCAAGTTAGCCAACCCTGCACGCCTGACTAGCCACAACCTCGCTTGTCTTACAGGCCTAAACCAACCTGACTTACCCTGTCGTATGCCAGGGCAAAACCCCCAAACAGCCTGCAAAAATGCAGTGAGAAAGGACAACAATACTAAATCTATCTCTGGGCGGGCACACCCACATAGAAGCCCTCGCTCCCTAACGTACAGAAAGGAGATGGCCAACTTTAACAGTCTGTCTCGAGGTCAAGGATTCTAGCTGTTTGATCTCATACAAGTTTTTTAGAATGGTCATGCTTGAATGTTGTATCTGCAAGCATAGTTGCATCCGTACGTGTACAGATGATTTTTCCATACGTCCGGTCTTCCATACAGCTTTCCATATGAGTTTTTTTTTTTTTTTTTTTTTTGGGGGGGGGGGGGTTGGTGTTTGGGAGGAGGCATCGATTTTGTGCCTGGCCAAAACCTTGGAAAATGCATTTTTAGCAATATTCGAATCTGTACGTTGCTAATCCGTACTCCGTACACTGTTGGCCGACTTTGGCTCAAGGATGATCTTAAGGAGGAGGATGGCAATGATGCAGATGATGATGAGGATGAGGATGAGCAAGAGAATGAGGACGCGGACGCAGGCTGCAGCTTGAGGCTTGAGCCTCATCAGTTGTGAATTGTGATGCATTTCAATTTTCAGCTTTATTTCCGAGCTGTGGCAGCCTTTTCTTCTATGATGTTTTGCCTTTGATGTTTTGATGTAGTACCTACTTTCAAGTTTCTACTACCTACTGCCTTTGATCATGATGTTTGGTGTAGTATTGATATATCATTGACACTACGTATCAGAATCCAGATTCCAGATGACTCTGGTCTCTGGAGGGCCGAGGCTGGACTCTTTGAACTTTCGTGAATCATGACTTTAATATTAATACAAGTTTGAAGTCTGAAGTTTCAATTTGAAAGTTTGTAGCTCCATGTCAATGTAAATCTTTCCAAATGTTTTTGAGTAAAATTACGGTCACGTATGTTTCAGCCCTAGGGGCTGAACCATACTCCAATCATACTTCCATACTCGTATGACGTATGCGTATGGTAACGTATGGAAAAAACTATGTCTGCAAGTTGGATATGCGGGAGGACCAAGTCTGCATTCGTGCCACTGATTATGGCTATGCCCACTGCACCGTGTAGTTCCCAATCTCACTGCATAAAGATCGGGTGGTGTAACAACCCAGCAATATTGTTGACGTCCTGGGGCCATAGCTCCAAATCTCCTGAATCACCTTCACCACAAGGTGGCTCCAAGTCTTCACCTTCCACAGTGGGTATTTCGTACCATCGAGCTTTCCCAAGTCCCAAAGAAAGTCTATTGGCCATTACAAGGATGTGAAAGGCTTAGGAGGAGGAGTTAATACTTTTCAGAACCTGTAAACTCAGGTCTTCTCCTGAAAGGGGGTGACACATCCCCGCACTCCTGAAACCTCTGATCTGCAAAACACACAAACACCACGCGAGAACAGAGCAGGCTGCTCACCACCCAACCATGACATCTACGGGATGTGATCCCGAATCAGGAGATGTCCCCTCCGAGCCACGAGCTGAGCTACTGGCACGAACTCCCAATCAGATCCAAACCAGCCTGGCGTCCCATACCACCAGGTGGCGCTGTGAAGCCCTGGATCTGCCACTGGGCCTTGGGCTACGCTAAGATGCAGGCGCGCGTCCGCGACTCAATCCAGGAACAGACCTGGCACCTGGGAACGAAACTTGCTCCCAACTGCACACTGAGAACTGAACCCCCTGGGCCCCTTTTATAGACTCGGGCCCCGAGCGCCAAAAATAGCAAAGACCTATAAATAGTCCGTACCCTTGCCACTCAACCCGAGAATCAAGCCTACCTAGCTCTAAGCCTCCCCAGGCTACCTGAGCTAGTCCTGTGTACCTGGTACACGTCAGATATCAATCCGTGCACATGACATACTCCTCCTCCTCTAAGAACTCACTCCTGAGTTCGCTAAAAAACCCAAAAATGTTCTTTGGAGGTTTTGTAATGTCTCCCATGTTGCATCCTCCTCAACACGATCCTTCCACTTGATCTGGTATTCCGTGATAGATCGATTGCGAATCTGTCTGTCCCGAAATTCAAGAATACACTCAGGTTCGTGAGGAATAAAAGTCAAATCTGTAACTTCTATTATCTCATGAGGAGAAACAAGTTGATCATCTGCACCCAAGACTTCTTTCAGTCTACTGACATGAAAGACTAGATGTACTTTAACATCAGGAGGCAATTCTAGTCGATATGCAACTGGTCCAATTCTTTTAATGACCTTGAATGGGCCACAGTGTCTGGGGGATAATTTCGGAACCAAACCAGTACTTAGGCTCTTGGATTCTTTAGGAATTCGCAAATATACCATCGTTCCTTCAGAGAACTCTCTAGGTGAACAATGTCTATTAGCATAAAATCTGTCCCGATCTTCGACACTTCTAATAGACTCCTTGGCAAACTGCAACATTTCCTGCATATCTAGCAAGAAGTTCTTAGCAGCGTCATTTTGAATTCCTTTTAATCCAACCATAACTGGTGACTTAGGTTGAAACCCATACATAAGCATAAAAGGACTGTAACCAGTACTAGAATGATTTGCACTATTGTAAGCAAATTCTATCATAGGTAAATAATCTTCCCATAAAGACTGTCTCTTAGATACATATGCCCAAAGCATGTCTTCAACCAACTGGTTAACCTTCTCTGTACGGCCATCGGATTGTGCATGATCCGAGGAACTCATACTTAGAGTAGTTTCTAACTTCTCAAAAACAAGTGTCCAAAAGTTACTTGTAAACTTTGAGTCCATGTCACTAACTATGTCAGAGGGCAAACCATACAACTTAAACAAGTGGTCCACAAACTCGTGAGCCAGTTGAACAGCTGAAATAGTTGTTCTAGTAGGTAAAAACCTAGCCATTTTTGTCAAGCGGTCGACTATGACCCAAATGGAGTCATGACCCTTGCGCGTTCGAGGCAAACCATTAATAAAATCCATGGAAATACTTTCCCATTTATTACCTGGAATCTGTAATGGCTGTAATAAGCCCGCGCTTCTAAGGCGTTCTGCCATAGAAACCTGACAAACCCGGCAACCTACTACATAGTTCTCAATAAATGCACGCATCTTAGGCCAATAAAAGGTATGCTTCACAAGAGACAGAGTCCTATGTATACCCGGATGTCCAGCACTAGGAGCATCATGACACTCCCAGAGAATCTTGGATTTAAGGTCCAAAACATCTGGCACACAAATCTTTTCATTCCGGAACAGCAAGCCGTTCCTAATCATCTACTGACCTCCCGCCGCCTGTACCATAGGTGGCACAATCCCTGAGTCCTGATCAACCATGGAGCTCCCATCCTGGACTCTCTGCCAATAAGAACTGAAATGACTATCAGTTGCGTATAGCCCTCTCAAGGATTGAAATAGGTCTGAGGATATTTTCGTAAATGACAAAACATTTACAAACTTAACTCGACTTAAGGCAACCGCCACACTATTCAACGAACCCTTACGATAACGTATTTCGAAATCAAAATCTTGCATTAATTCTGCCCATCTAGCTTTCCTTCCCCTCAATTCGGATCCATCACACACATACTTAATTGACTGATGATCAGTCAATACAAGAAACTTTGAACCATACAAGTAGTGTCTCCAAACCTTAAGAGCATACACTACAGCATAAAGTTTCTTCTCGAGTGTGGGCCAACAATATTGAGTGTCGTCTAGCTTCTTACTCTCGAAAGCTACAGCTCTGCCCTCTTGGAATAGAGCTGCCCCAATCGCATAATCACTCGCATCGGCCTCTAAAACATAAGGCCGGTTAGGATCGGGTAATGCAAGAACGGGTGCTTCCTTGATAGAAAACTTCAAGGTTTCAAAAGCCTTGTTCATTGCATCATTCCAAGAGATCGGCTGAGTAGACTTGCGTCCACGACCTTTCAATATGTTTGTCAAGGGTGCCGTGATATGTGAATAATCACGCATAGACTTTCGAAGAAATACCGTAAATCCTAGGAAAGAACGAAGTTGTTTCACAGTCTGAGGAATAGGCCATTCTAAAACCTTCTGGATACGATCCAGATCAATGCTAATTCCTTCAGAAGAAATCTTATGTCTTAAGTAAATGATCTCCTTCATAAAGAAGTCACATTTACTCATCTTGGCATAAAGCTTATGCTGTCTTAGAATAACTAAGACAATCCGGAGGTGTCCTATGTGATCCTCAAGCGTTCGACTACATACCAAGATGTCATCTAAGAACACTACAACAAATTTGCCCAGAAAATCCCTGAACAAATCGTTCATCATCTGCTGAAAAGTAGCAGGAGCATTGGTCAAACCAAAAGGTAATACGAGGAACTCGTAATGATCATACCTAGTTCGGAATGCGGTCCTATCTATGTGTTTAGCATAGATACGGATTTGGTGATATCCCGTACGCAAATCAATCTTAGTGAAGTACTTCGCTCCGGCCAAACGGTCTATCAAATCATCGGAACGAGGTAGAGAGTGTCTATTCTTAATTGTCACTTTATTTAATCATTTATAATCTATACACATTCTCCAGGAAGAATCTTTCTTCTTTCTTAGGAGAACAGGTGCACCCCAAGGTGATTTACTTGGGCGGATATAGCCCATATTCAAGTAATCCTGTAGCTGGGTAGCTAACTCATCCTCCTCTACCTGGCTCATTCTATAAGGTGGTACACTGATAGGTTGAGCCCCTGGGACTAAGTCTATGCGATGATCTACTGCCCGTTCTAGAGGTAAACCTTCCGGCAATTGAGCAGGGAATACGTCCTTAAAACTATCTAGCAACATTCTTAATTCACGATGTTCAAACACACTTAATTCATTCTTGTTAATTACCGAAACAACAAATGAAGAAAGCGGAATCAAAACACACTGATAGACATCATAATGAGAAGTGTTTAATATATTCCGAAGTTGCATCGCAGATACAATAGGCCCCTGAGAAGAGGGAATTTTATCACACTGAATACAAAATTGGGTGTCCTTATCTACAAAAGAAAGCGTATGCTCCGTCCATCCAATCTGAATATTGTGGGTTTTAAACCACTCTATTCCGATCAACAAGTCTACATGCTCCAGATGCATAACATAACATGTAAGAGCTCCCGTGTAGGCTTGAATCCGGATAGGAAGCGCTTCAACCTTGCGATCCCAAAATTGCTTCCCAGCTGGAAGCTGCACCTCATAGGTGTGGTCACTAGGTACTGTGGACAGCCCCATCTTCTGCACAAATTTGTAATTAACAAAGTTGTGAGAGCTGCCCGGATCAAAGAGAATGTGAACCTGTTGGTCCTTAACTTCTCCATAAACTCGGAAAAGATCATGGGAACCAAACAACGAAGTATTGAAAGTGCAATTATAAGAAAGTGGACAGGTAACGACATATACAGAAATACCTGTCATCGAGACTTGGTTCGCTCCCTTGGCTTTGGTACCTGTTCCCGCCTGGAGCTTGGGTCCAAGCACCAACTTTTGGTTCTTGCGCTTTGGATACTCATTCTTGGTGTGGCCCTGCTCCTCGCAATAGAAGCAACGTCCTTCTTTCTTTAGCCTCAAAGTACGAAGGAAACGGGCTTTATCATTCTTTGCTGGAGTCAAGTTTTTCTTGGAGGCGTTGTCCGTAGACTTCGTCTCCCCAGTACCAATCGTAGGCTGAAAGAACTTACGTTTGTTCTTTCCACTCGTGTCGGAAACTGTGGTTGCTTTAGCACCGGCCATGGTATCATCATAAATGCGCGCATAATTCATGGCCTCCTGCAACGTTGTGCATTTGTTGTTCTTTATCTGCAACTTGTATGAATCTGGCAAACCATCCACGAAGAAACCTAACAAGGTCACTCGATCCATCTTAGTGGCCCTGGTTTGCAGATCCCGAAATCTTTGAAGATAAACTTCAAAGGACAAGTTTAACTTTGGCATATCGAGGGCTTTCAGCTTGCCAACGATATCATAATCATCCTCCTTCTTCAGGAACTCCTTCCTGAAGACCCCTTCAAAATCAGTCCATGTATCGGGCTTAGGCTGGAGTTCCTTCCACCATAGCAACGCTTTACCTGACATGAAACCCCCTGCAAGCTGGATCTTCTTCTCATCTGGGTATGGGTGGAACTGAAAGTATACCTGCCACTTGTGTAACCAAGTGTCAACTACCTCTTTCGTTCGAGACTTTTGATCTCCTGGAAAAGGGTCTGGAGTTATATTCGAGGCTAGCACTGAAGCCATGGCATCCACATGCGTGAGTGCCTGCACAGTGCTAGCCAGAAGAGTGAGTCGCCTGAATCCCTTGGAGTTGCTTTGTCAACCCCGTTTGATTTGCATTAACCTGCTCGAATTTTCCATCCAGAGCAGTGGTAAATTCACTAAAGGCCTTTTTTCGTAATCAGGTCATCATAAAGACCTTGATCCTCCTCTCCCACAGAAGTGTAATCCAAATCATGCTCTCCCATGGTGAACTCAAGATTTGCAGAATCAGACATAACGGAAATCTGATTTGAACACAGACTGAGAGAAATAACTGACTGAATCGAAGCGAAAAGGAGAATGGAGCAGAGGAAAACCGTCCCAAGAGATGCTGACGGAAGGAGGTGCTGGAAACTGGCAAACTGAAAGCACACGAATCCCGAAATCTGGCTGAACCCGTTGCCGGATGCAGCGTACGAAATTCTGCAACGTACGAACCGCTGACGCGACTGTATGGTCTGCTGACGTGGCTGTACGACTGCTGACGCAGTGCGTACGACGACTGACATAAGCCGTACGACTGCTGACACAGGCCATACAGCAGCTGACGTGGCTGTACGGCGACTGGCGCAGGTGCTGTACGGATGGTTGGCGACGCAGGTACGGCTGGCTGGCGCAGATGTACGGATAGCTGGCGCAAGCACTGTACAAATGGCTGGCGCAAGGCTGGCATGCAACACGATGGCGCAACTAGGCGGTTTGCAAGGCTATGGCTGGGCTAGTACCCTGCCCATCTATATAGGGAGCAGGGCAGCCTAATTAAGAAGCCCTGCTTCCAAAATAGGCCAACCCTCCCAGCTTTGGAGGGGGTGCAACCCTCATCGCAGGCTGGCCGCACCCTGTTCCTGCACATCTCGCCTGTCCCTGCCCTGGCCGAATTTCCGTACAGCCTTGGCGTCCCAAACTCCGCCTCCCCCGCAACCCTTGTCAGGTCCCTCGCCTCTCTTTCCTTCTTCTCTGCTCTCACTCCTGCTTCCTACAGCCTTCTCTCTCAGCCTCTTCAGGAATTTCGAAACTCTCCCTCCATTCTTCTACCTTTTCCCTACCAACTGTCCACCCCTGATAACCCAAGAACCACGCAGAATTTGCAGCAACAAATTTCGAATTTTAGGGCATACCTGAAGGAAAAATTCGTCAAAAATTCTCGCATCAGAAGTTCCTACCTCAAGAGCTGGCTCTGATACCAACTGACACATCCCCCCACTCCTGAAACCTCTGATCTGCAAAACAAACACACACCACACGAGAACAAAGCAAGCTGCTCACCACCCAACCATGACAAATACGGGATGTGATCCCGAATCAGGAGATGTCCCCTCCGAGCCACGAGCCACGAGCTGAGCTACTGGCACGAACTCCCAATCAGATCCAAACCAACCTGGCGTCCCATACCACCAGGTGGCGCTGTGAAGCCCTGGATCTGCCACTGGGCCTTGGGCTACGCTAAGATGCAAGTGCCCGTCCGCGACTCAATCCAGGAACAGACCTGGCACCTGGGAACGAAACTTGCTCCCAACTGCACACTGAGAACTGAACCCCCTGGGCCCCTTTTATAGACTCGGGCCTCGAGCGCCAAAAATAGCGAAGACCTATAAATAGTCCGTACCCTTGCCACTCAACCCGAGAATCAAGCCTGCCTAGCTCTAAGCCTCCCCAAGCTACCTGAGCTAGTCCTGTGTACCTAGTACACGTCAGATATCAATCCGTGCACATGACATCCTGAAAGGGGGTCTGTTCTTTCTTGTGAAGGGCACCTTCCTCCAGGGATGAAGGGTATCACAAGAGTCGTTGACAAGGCTCTAATACCATGTCAGAATTTAAAGTGCTGAAGCATGCATGACCAACTCTTTCCAATACACACTCAGCAATACCCTGAATATGAACCAACATATGACAATGAATTGCAGATGACAGAACAGCAAGTAACACCCTCAAAAGGAACTCTGTGTTGTCATTCACAGATGTGGAAAGTAGAGCTCCAAACGGAACTCAGAACTCTAGCAAAGGGCTGGTCCAAATAGCAGCAAGGAAGGCTGTGTGAAAACAGATATGTAGATGGCTGATACTGTTCAATGCGTTTTATTGCAGTACAGGGCATCATGCATATCACACCAATGTTGAACGTCATCTTGCTTGTGGCTTTTCTCTGCCCGATAACTACAAATATCTCAAATTGAAGGTTGAAGATAACAACAAACGTGGACAAAAGTATCCTAGGAGGAATGAAAGCTGCTTTAAGCCTCCAGAACAAATGCCATAAGGCACACATTTGGTACTGAGATCAGCCTATCAGTTTTCACTACATTGGTGCAATTTTGTACGGATGCCAATGCCTGGGTTCTCAAAGTCACTAAGAAAGTTGGAATGCTGAAAGAAAGTAAAAGCAGTGCAAAAGAGATTTTTTATTGAAGAGCTTGGGGTCAAGAAGCAAAGCCCCATTAACCAATAACATTGGCAGAAACGGGTGCGCCATGGATTTTCTGAACGTAGAGATAGCATCAAAAACTTATTACACGAGATTTGAAGTGAAACAAACAAGAAGATGGTCGTATTCGTGAGACGGGATTAGCTTCTCAAGACACCTCATATGCAAGCTGAGGACCAGCTCACACGATCTCGAGGTTGGAATGAGGAGGTGGAAGACATAACAAGGGAAGAGAATCTGTGGATGAGAAATATACCACTTTTCTTGAACCATAACTTGATACTCCGACCAACATATATGTAAAAACTATTTACAAGAATTTATGGCTATTTTATTTCTAAACTTAAGCCAAATCAAAATTTAGCAAGCCTGGAAATTTGAAAGGTGATAAAAGCACAAATTCATGACAAAGTTCAGACCACAGGATTCAGTTGGCACTGCTCAATCAATATATATAAAAAACTAAATTCAAAGTCATACATGGTCATTCACAACAATAAAAAACTGGCAACAAATTGTTCAAGGGAATGATATGACATCAAAAATAACAAAAAGCACTAGAAAATAAGTTGATTGAAACAAACCCCAATGCCCATCTTGGGGAGTATAGTTTGAATGAACTGCCTAGTTCTACGATAGCAATCCGTTGTAGTTACTATATGGCCACCACTGGGCACTAGAGCTAACAACATAGTTGTTGCAGCATTCATGCCTGAAGACAGCAACAGAGTTTCCTCAGCTCCCTCAAGTGCACTGCACGAAAAAGGAAAGAGAGTTAAACTTCAATGCAAGAAGGTGTTTGTAAGCTTGCTTATGCTCCACAAAATGGTAAATCATTAAGTATACCTTATTTTCTCCTCTGCTGTATGTGTGGTTGGATTTCCATAGCGCCCGTATTCAAAACTTGCATGCCTTCCCTCCTATTCCAAAGTATACATAAAGCATTAAGGTTAACCATATGACTTCCATGTCAAGCATAGAATATTCAACTATGTTCGACTTCAAAATCACTACTGCTCAATAGCCAAAATTTGTTACTCTCTTGACTAGCAACCTCTAAAATTACAAGCCCTATATTTCTCTTTTTATGACAAGTAAATCCAAATGGATAATCCCAACTTGCTATGAGTGCACAGCACAATCAGAGTTTTTAGAGATAGCACCTCCGCCATAAAAAACACAAAGAAACAAACAAGTTAGTTCCAGTATAGAACATTTCAGCTACACTTTGCAACTTTAAAATCACCAATGCAAAGAGAAGTTATTAAGCTCCCTTGTAAAGCAAACATTACAAGCCCTAAGAGTTACTACTTTTATGACTAGCAAATTCCATACACTCCATCAATCAATACTCAAACTTGTAGCACACATTACTAAGTACCTTTGCGTCCTACTATGGCTAAGATCTGGGATCCATTGATCATGTATCACTCCCTCTTGTTGGTCATGGGCAAGGTGACACCACTATCAACATACCAAACGTATACTGTGGCTATCAAATGTATCTTGTCGATGATAAGAAACAATACATCGATAACAATATTGCTGCTCTTGGTCTCCTCCTTGGAATTTTGATTGTCATTCTTCTTGTCGCTTGCTTTCTTTCCACACTCCTTGGCATGGTCCCCATCTTATGGCAATAGAAGCACTTGAGCGTTGTTTCCTTCTTTAATCCAAAGATCAATCATCCTAGCCGTCCTTTTTTGGGGATCCCTTATGTCCTTTGCCCTTACCCTACAATCTTGCATAGCTCCTAAGACGAGATGAAGAGACTTGTGTGTTTCATGGAGTGGAAGTGCAAACTCCACTTTATATAGCCCATACAATGGACAAGGCTGGACTTACTAGCCCTTGATCTACATCGACCAGCATCTAGCTTGAGCCAACTATAACTGGCCACGAGCCGACCTAGAGTCCACATGCCATGTGGACTCTATGCCACATTGCCATGTCATCAGCCAACTTTTGGCACATCATTAGCTGCCCGCTGCCAACACCTGTCACGTGGCTATTATTGCCATGTCATCTATGTGGTTGTTCTACCACATCAACACGCCATCATACCGTATGTGACTAGAATGCCCTCAGCACCTCGGACATTGTCACACGACTCTCCTGGGACCATACTAATGGCCGAACATTAAATCCTAAGGGCCTCTTGTCCCTTTTTGGACCAAACAATAAATTCATCCGCAAGGCCATTAATCCCTAGGGGGTGTTAAGCCAGGCAATCTCCAACTCTAGCGGACAGGATAATCAAAGGCCAAATTGGCGCAAAGGTCCGATAAATTACAGGTAAAAAAACGCCACAGGTGAATCTCCGTCAGGACAAAAAATCAAAACCAAAACCCTGTCAAAAACAGGTTCCTGAAAAGCCCAGAATCGGAGGCCACAACTGGCCACAATCTGGCCGACCAAAAACTGGCCAACTAGACTGACCTGGTCGGTCAAAATCTGGCCGACCAGACTGGCCAGGTCGGCCAGATCTGGGCCGACCAGCTGGCCGACCAGCTGGTTGACCGACTGGCCCTTCCCTATTTAAAGGGGGGGGGGGGGCCTAGGTGCTCCTACATCATCTTGTGCTCCTGAGGTCCCTGCACACCCTGAGCTGCTGCCTCCTCTTCTGCCTCCTGGCTGCCTCCTCTGCTGCCTCCTCCTCTGCCTCCTAGCTGCCTCCTCTTCCGCCTCCCGGCTGCCTCCTCTGCTGCCTCCTTCTCTACCTCCTGGCTGCCTCCTCTTCTGCCTCCTGACTGCCTCCTCTTCTGCCTCCTGGCTGCCTCTCCTTCCAGCTCCAGATCTGTCCCTCTCCTTCCAGCTCCAGATCTGTCTCTTCTTCCAGCTCCAGATCTGTTCCTCCTCTTCCAGCTCCAGATCAGCCCCCAACTTCTGCTCCAGATCTGCCCCCAACTTCTGCTTCGGATCTGCCCCTAACTTCTGCTTCAGATACTGTTCTTTTTATTCCAGATCTGCAGCAATCCTTGCATCAGTTTGCTGTCTCAGATTTGGTTCAGTTCCAACTTGTGGAGCTACTGCAGAAGTCCACTACAGTTGCCTTCTCTGGAGGATTGATGTTTGCTCCCTCCAAAGCTTCTCTCTCATATCTTCTCTTGTATTGAGTTCCGCTTGTGATATATACTTCTTCTTCAGCTATCATTAGTCTTAAGTATTGTTTTATTTGTCTCCAAGAACTTTCTTTATAGGGGGACCTTGCATACCTAACAACCTATGTCCTCGCCCACATGTAGGCTAAAGGTATTTACTGGTAAATCTCACAATCAAAAATTCACACCCTCGTGACCAACTTGGCCTGTGAAATGGGCCGACTTATAGGTCAATCTGCCCCAACCCACAAGTCAGGTATAGGACCTGGTAACCCGGCTAGATTAGTGGGGTATCCTGACCAGGGGCTATTGTTGCCGTGTCATCTATGTGGTTGTTCTACCACATCAGCACGCCATCATACTATGTGACTAGAATGCCCTCAGCACCTCGGACATTGTCGCACGCCTCTCTTGGGACCATACTAATGGCCGAACATTAAATCCTAAGGGCCTCGTGTCCCTTTTTGGACCAAACAATAAATTCATCCACGAGGCCATTAATCCCTAGGGGGACCTTGCATACCTAACAACCTATGTCCTCGCCCACATGTAGGCTAAAGGTATTTACTGGTAGATCTCACAATCAAAAATTCACGCCCTCGTGACCAACTTGGCCTGTGAAATGGGCCAACTTATAGGTCAGTCTGCCCCAACCCACAAGTCAGGTATAGGACCTGGTAACCCGGCTAGATTAGTGGGGTATCCTGACCAGGGGGTGCCCTAGTTGGCCCCCCAACTGGCCCGAAACAAGCGCAGCACAAGGCAGACTCCACACAGCAACAAGCCAGGTCGAGGGGACCCAGAACTGTGACCTGAACTTAGCCATCCTCCGCACAGGCCCATGCCAGTATGCAGTACCCAGAAGCAGCCTACCTGCATCCAGATCTGCTCCAGAGCACGCTGGATCCTCCACAATAACTTGGCTCTGAAATATGGCCCCAGAATTCAGCCATCCCCCTCCTATTCTAGCCTCACATAGAGTGGGCACACCCACAAAGAAGCCCCCACTGATATGTACATCAGGAGATGCCAACTCTAACAGAAGCACCATTGTCCACAATCCATTTCTGAGAACCACCGACAATCTGTTAGAAGGAGATGGAGATCCGGTATCCATGATCTCCAGGTGTACAAACGTTGGGGTCGTCGCAGTTGCAGCAAAGGATCAGGTACCCTTCTTGTAGCCCTACTCAGGGCACTTCCTCTGCATTGAACCACTTCTCCAAGTCTTCCTCTTACCCTTTTTGTTCTGCCCGTTCAGCAGTGGGACATCCAAGGCCTCCAATCCTTCACCCTATGGAGAGTTCTCAAACTGCCCCTCCTGGTCCAAGACCATTGGCACCAACTCCTCCCATGTGAGAGTGTTGAGCCTCCCACTGGTAAACAAAGAAGAGTAGAACGATGAGTACTGTGGGAACCGACAATATCTCCTTCACTGCTTAAAGGACCTCCTGCTCAAGAGCTTGCAACTTGTTGATGTGCTCCCGCATCGTTGAAGACTTTACAGGATTCAACACACACATCTGCACTTCCAGGAGACATGCTTCATGGGTGATACCCTCTTGTAGAGAGTGCCAAGTACTTCCAAATTCCTTTGGCCGGTATCATGGGCTTCACCTGATTGATCATCTGAATTGCACAGTTGAGGAAGATGAAAAAACATACTTGAGCATTGACAAGATCCCACAACTCTGCAAAGGTTCCCCCTTATTCCGGTCCATGATGCCAAGATCCTTCTGATCTGGATCTAGTCTAACAACTCCCACTAAAATAAAATCAGCCAAGTGTCTCCCTAACTTCTCACCCACCACTCTCATCAAGTTCTTGATCACCAAATCTCATATACTGCTAACTCACCACCTCTCAATAACTTGTCAGTCCTCCAACACAGCACGACCAGCAGCCCACTTGGACACATCAGATAGGGATAGGGAGAAGAGCAGTCTGCCTCTCTATCTCCATCTATAGGCCCTTCAGCAACAAATGTATTCAGCCCTTTGAACAAACAGTTGTATCTCAAGCCTATCGGCAAAACAGGAATAAAACAGTAAATACTCTGTACGGGGGGGAAAGGGGAGCAGTTGCAACCAAATCCCGCATGTATTCTCACACCCACAATCGCCAGCACATGTGTTTGTGTTTCTGCCCTTACTATTAGATAACAGGCTAGAGGGAGAGTCTGAGTTAAGATCCCTTGACTGTTACACTCTCTCTCTCTTCTCTCACACATGCCAAGACGTGCAATCATATGTCACCTCCCCTGCTTCCTTATTTATGTTATGTGATTAGCTAAGTTTACTTGTTGGCCTTGAATGGAGAACACACAAACTTCACATGATGACATCAAAAACCTATGTTTTATTATTGCTCCAATGCTCTGCACAAACCCACTTCCCTCCAAACAAAACGCTCAAAACCATTTCAACGCAAGTGACGAAGTATGAAGCAGAGAAAAATTTCATTGCAAGGAGTGAAAAGTTTAACGCTCCTCTTAGGAAGCGCAAGGAGTCTTTCAACCTGAAAAGCAATCAGCTCTGCTGTATTGGCAAACGTGTAAGTTGAAGTTTGAACTATAGGAGTTGTCAAGGCATCCGAGACTTTAGGGCGTCCTGTCCGTTCACCTGCCAATTATGCCCACGACAACATGCCACACAACTTTTTAGAGCTGCGTGACAGATCAACCTGATTAAAATCCGCTTTCAAGCTGAAAGGGATCGAGGAAAAGCATGCAACCACCAATGAGGAGACGAACGAAATCCCAACCAAATCTGACTGCAGAAACGAATAACTTCAGGATATAGATGTGATGTGCAGTAGATCACAGATATTTGTACTCTGATCAAAAAACTCCAAAAAAAACACCCGGTAGAAACATTGCCTGTCCAAATACTCAGCAAAGACAGAACCTCACCACCGTGAACCGCAAGAGTAGATGAAGACTTCGGCTTATAAACAGCTTTAGTTGTCGCGAACCCATTTACACTAGTGTTACAAGAAGCGGGAGGCACTTCCGGAGCAAGGAGATCGGCCTCAACAATGGTAGAGACCGCCTGTGCCCCTGCTGCAGCAGCCGTCAAGGCTGCATTATCGGGCACGAAAGGCGGGGAGCCAGTGACAGAAGCTGCGACCACTTGGGCGACGCCGATGTTGCTACAGTTGCGGCGAGCCTTGATACTGAGCTGGCGAACGAAATTGGGGGGGAAACGGAGGATGAGAGGAGGGGAGAGGGGGTGGGAGAAGAGGTGGGAGGCGGAGGGAAGAGGGGGGGAAGAGGAAGAGAAGGAGGGGGGGCAGGAGGAGAAGGGCTCGGATCGAAACTCGGGAGGGGGGGGGGGGAGGAGGGAGGAGGAAGAGGGTGCGGCAACAGCAGGAGAGAAAGCCATAGCCATGCGAGAGCAAAGAAGAAGCAGAAAAAACCGGTCTGATCTCTTCCAATTCTTGCAAAAACCGATCTGCTGCTTTCTTCCAATTCTTGCAAAAACCTTCAGCACCACACGACTGCAAAGCCAATCCAATCTACTCTCTTCTTCTTCCAACCTTCCAATTCCTACCGACAAAACCCCAATTCCTTTTTCCCAAAAAAAAACCCCAGCGATGATTCCTCTCTGCCTAAATGATGAAACTGCTTGCTCCTACTGCCAGCCTTCCAATTTATGCAAAACCAACAAGGCCGGCTCCCAGCAATGATGATTCCTCTCTGCCTCTCCAAGTGCCTGTCCTCTCCCTCCTGCCATCCAAGAATCCCACACCCAATTGCTCTCTATTTATGGGACATCCCCACAAGTTGCTGCGATTGTGATAGGCCCGCAAATATCGCCCTCAAGTACGGTTTTTTCCCCCCATTCCTTCCCATTTTCAAAGGCCCAACAGTGGACGACAGCTATGGTGCAACTTGCCTAGGGCGCGAGAGGGGAGGGCCTTTCCTTTACACTAGGGCCCCATGCAACAACACAACATCATCCAACTCCATGGGCTCCATTCCTCCATCTGCCACAGTGCGTCACAATCGGCAGGTTGTTCAGGCCCGGTTCAGAGTAGGCCGACAGAAGGCCTCGAGGTTTTGAAGAAGAAGGACATGACCGCCTGTGTGGTGGCTCACACCACCCGGCAGAAAAGAGATAAAAGACAATTGAGCATTTAATTTCAACAATGCCTTATTGGCTTCGTGGATGAGGAGATGGGTATAGACCCCGCTACCCAAGTTCAATACCCAATAAAATTCATTCGCAATTCAAATTTTTCAGAAATGCTTTGCTTGGGCGGCCTTCTTACACTGGACAACCTTTTTTTCCTTTGAGAATCCAGGACCACGACTTTGATTGGTCAATGTGGGACAATGCCCCTTCAACATTCCTTTTGGAGGTCTTCCGCCGACCTAGCCTAAACCCTGCCTAAGACCAATGCACACGTGACTCTGTACATGCGCAGCTGCAGAAAATGGCAAAGCGCCTCCAATGCTCTCAAATTGGCACCTTCAAAATTGAAGGTGTAATTTTGAGCAGCAGTGCTGCACAGTTGTGGCTTCAACTAATGAGCTTCCTCTACATTCTCCTCTGCCAACTCCCAGAAGCCTAAAAACATGTCAAGGATGCTCGAGAAATGCTCACACAGGCTCTCTGGGCTCACATAAAGGCTCATTTAATGCTCACAATGACGAACTACAATACACGCGAGGATTTACAAATTGAAGTCACACCACGTGCACATTTCAATGCGTGTGGATGGCCCTAACAAGGCATTCCCTTGTTGTCATTGCAAAAAGTGGAGAGACGTGGGAATGGGATATGCAAAAGGATTCCCATGATTTTGAGCATGTTGCTAAGGGAAGGGCAACATTTCACATCATTTGATTTGCTCTTTGCGAAGATGGTGGAAATCCTACTTCTACGCTTAACATTGGCTTTTTCCCGATGTTAGCAGGACTCCTAAAAATCGATGGTAAGAAACTCTGCAAGTGCCTTTTTTGGCAGCCTTTAACTGGTGAAACATTCATTCAGTGTAGACCCCCCAATTGGGGGCACTCATACCTCTTCTAGGAGAAAGACAAGCATGCCTTGTACAAGGCCCAATCGCAACCATAAGCTCTTGCCCAAACTATATGACCTTATTGGAAATGCAGTGCCCAAATCACTAGGCCAATGGGCAAGATGAGACTTATCCAACACATGTCATCAGGAATACAAAGTGCATATCTTTGGATTTTAGAGTGGGAGATATTTTACAAATGTTATCATTTACAAATAAGTATGTAGCAGAAGGTCAAGTCTTGGGATTTGAACAAGTTGAACACTGGACATTTGCGCAGATGAGAATTCAAAAAGTTACTGATGATGGTATGGATGATAACTCAATGTCATTGGATGGTCCCTACTATGACGTAGGTAAGGATTTGAGATGGAGCATGCAATTTTTAAATATTGGAAAGACTCGGCATGTGGTTTTTAATGATAAACATAATGTATACTACAACATCAAAGAATTGAAAGAATATGCCAATGTACCAAGCTCTATTCCTTCAGAGATGGATGATTCCAATGCACTCAACTATAGCACTGACGTCTTAAAACCTCAAGCTCAGGGGGTTCACCTAACATATATGTAAGTTACCATGTGCATTCAAATAAAGGGGGTTTTTAATTCAAATATTAAATGTACATTTACATAAATACATTTTAAGAAGGGAGTTTTTTAATGCATTTTTCCCAACAAAAAAAGTAAACCAGTAAGTTCATAAAGAAAAAGGGGTAAATAATTCATGAAAATATTTTAGGAAAGGACACCCTTTGAACGCACATTATACGTAGGGTTTCTTAGTAGGTCCACCCCCCAAGACCTCAATCAAGGTTAACAAAACTAAGAGTGCATCCCGAATATCAAACTATCAACTATCAACCATTTGGAAGGTATTTGTGTTCGAGACAACTACTTCCTCGCGCCTATTCTCTAACGCTAGCCTGCATGAACTAAGAGGAGAAATTGCTTGCTTTTAGAAGTTTGCAAGTCTCAAGTTTCAAGTGAGTGCTAGGTACCCCTCTATGAAGAATTCTCTCAAACTTCCCAGAATTTGTAAAATGTAGAGAAGGTTTTGTATTGCTTACATGAGTACTCGCCAAATTTTGGCTACCATGTCTAGAAAATGGAGTGCATGTGCACTAATCCTTTGGGCTTTGAATAGACCACTTAGATTTGCTCATAGACAAAGAATCTCACATTAAGAGGATCTCCGCTAGGTACATGTGGATATTGTGGTTGATCACATCTTTTTAAAAGGTGTGCCTAAGACTCCAATATAGTGTCTTCCCACATACATCAAGCTTCTTTTTTATTCCATGCCTTAGTCAAACTTTGGAGGTTGACTACCCACCATCCTTGGCTGCCATAGTGCTTCATCATGGTTTTGTGAGAGTATGGTGGATAATGATAACAAGCATGGCCCTGTTGAGATATTACATACCTATCTAGCCTATCATTCACACCAACTTACTAAGGGAATGGCCCTACGATGTGATAGTGGTATGTCACCTATAGTGATATCCTTACATACACTCAATGGTAGCTTCTCCAAAATATGGAGGGGTAAGATGACCATGCATTATCATGTCAAGCGATTCTTATAATGATGGATTTTTGGGCCTTGAAAAATCATAATTTTAGTCTTGTTGATGGCATTGTTAATATGGGTTGAGAGAGTTGTTTAAGACAAATAACATCCTATTGAAAGGCTTATTTAATCACTTCACGTGTTGTAACATTATAATGGCATGTTAAATATAGACCTTACATCCTTTTCTAGCCTTGCTTTCAGGTTTAAGATACACAACATTCGATTTAAAGGTTTATTTAATTTGGTTAGCGAGTTCACGTGTGGTAACATTATAATGGCATGTTAAATATGGACCTCACATCCTTTTCTAGTCTTGCTTTAATTCTTCCACATGTACTCGACAAGAATCTTAATTTGAAAGTAAATGAGCTTATTCAACCCTTAGGGACCTAGCATGGCATATGCTGCTTTGAATACCTTATTTTTGTCTTTAGTGTTTTCTAAACATATTGTAGTCAAATTTGGGTGTTGACCTACTTGTAACATAGCCTTTTATCATCAATGGGTTGGTGCCAATCTTATGGAGAGAATAACGTTGGGTTGTTATCCCTAGTCTTGTGGGGGTGAGGGCAACTATCCAAGAGGTGAGTGCTTGCATCTTAGGCATTTTGCATTGCATTCCCTCCACCCAACCACACCCACAAGGTTGAGGAGCATGTTAAATATGGGCCTTACATCCCTTTCTAGTCCTTTAATTCTTCCACATGTACTTGACAAGTATCTTCATTCGTAGCAAATGAGCTTATTCCACCCTTAGGGACCTAGCATGACATATATTGCTTTCAATACCTTAGGGCTAGACTTGTCAAATACAAAGTGGGCCAAGGTGGAGTAGCTACAGATTCTCATGTTATCACGAATGATCCGTGGTAAGCCATCCATCCCTCACCAAATCATTCAGGTGGAGTTTGGGTCACCCCCATTACAGTTAGATGTTGCATTTCAAGTCATCACGTATCCGTATTGAGTTAGGGAGTATGGGGATTACACCTTTGGACATAGCACGTTACCATGGCTAGCACTGTCCTCTTCTATGGCACTTGCAGCGGGAGGGGACCAGAGGTGCTGGTATGCACACACAAAGAGATGGTTTGAGGGACTGGGGCTCCAGATGGACAGACTATCTCCTTTCCAGTACAGCATGGATGCTCCGTTTTCTCCCCTCTTATCACATAAGGTCAACCAGGTTATCCGTGAGGATCTATTATAGCTACACACATTCTAGACCTGGCTGGGCCTGAGTGATCTCCCAGTGAAGCTGAGCTTCTATAGAGATCACTTCTTACATATCACAGAGGAGGGTTTTACAGAATATATTCTTAGGTTTGTCTAGATTTTACAGAATATATTCTTTGATTTGTCTAGGTTTATAGGAGATTCATCCAAGAATTATATATATTCTTAGGTTTGTCTAGAATTTATAGGAGATTCATCCAAGACAATGCTAAAATTGGTGTTCTAATGATGGATCAGCTTAAGGGGCCAATAAGTACAGATGGGTTGAAACTCAAAGAAGAGTTTTGAATAATTAAAAGTAGCTATAGCATGAGCTCTTATCTTAAAGGTAGTGGATCCCAATGAACCATTCGTAGCTCATTGGCATTATAGATATTCTTAGGTTTGTCTGGATTTTATAGGAGATTCATCCAAGACTATGCTAGGTTTCTATTCTAATGACGGATTAGCTTAAGAGGACGGGAAGTACCTTCATATGGGATGAACCTTAAAAAAAGAGATTTGAAACATTAAAAGTTGTTATAGTATGACCTCCTATCTTAAAGGTAGTGGATCCCAATGAACCATTCATGGTTGAAACAGACACCAGTGAATTTCTTGTTGGGGTAGTACTTTTACAAAAGGGCCGACCAGTGGCTTTTGAAAGCAAAAAGTTAGATGGTGCTCAATGGAATTACTTTGCATATGAGAAGGGACTATAGTTTACACTTTGAAGAAATGGAGGCACTATTTACATGGTGCCAAGTTTGAGATCGTTTTGGTCAAGAAAATATCAATTGCATTTGCAATTAGCTAGAGCTTAAAGGAAGAAAAGACAGGTGGGTTGAAATAATGCAAGAGTTTGATATCCAGTTGACATATAGGAAGGGGAAGTTTAATGTGCTAGTAGATTCCCTAAGTCGAATGTCAATGGTTGGTGAATTGAGTTTTACTCAATTCCAAAATGATTTTCGAGAGTCCTTAGAAGGAAAATGTGAGTTTGATCCTCACCTTTTTTAAATATTGAAAGCAATTATAAGGAGGGATCCAACAAATCAAGGATCTTTCATTGAGGAGTCACATGGAAATGGTGACACACCACAGGTTGGTGATAAAGGACTCAAGTGGGAAAAATATAGTATTAAAGAGGCAACCTTCTTTACAAGGGTAGAGTATGTGTCCCGACTAATAATGACATTAGGTGCCAAGTTGAAGATGCAACCTGCTTTACAAGGGTAGAGTATGTGTCTCGGATAATAATGACATTAGGTGCCAAGTTGTTTCTAAGTGTCATGATGGTTCGAGTGCTGGGCACTTGGGAATTTCAAAGGACATTTGCACTTTTGAAAAGACAATTAGCCTGAAATAGATAAGGACGCCCAATATTTTGTATTCAAGTGCCAAAAATGCCAGGTCAATAAGGCTTAATGCCTTAAGGTAGGTGACCGGTCTCTTACATGCCTTGGAGATCCCATTTAGCAAATGGGAAAGTATCTCCATGGATTTTATGTTGAGAGATATGGTGCCATGTGCACATAATTAAAGGCTAAGGTGTTGTATTGTGTGAATTAAAGCACCCACATGTGGATGTGGACTACATGAGAAGATGTGGAGGAAGGACTACCACTAGGAGGGATGTGGATCAAAGGATCTCACATGGATTGACTATTCAAAAGGCTCTCTCTATATAAGGAGCCTATCTTGTATTATTAAGATTAATAACACATTGGAATAGAATGAATGTTGCCTACCTTATGTCTCTCTCATGGTGTTTCTTATGAGCTTTGATCTTGCTTGACCATCTTGCTCTTCATGTACCTAGACTAGGATAGGCACGATCCTGCACTCATGTTTTCACATGGTATCAAAGCAATCTTAGCCAAGCCTAGAATTAGTTATAGATATAGTGAAGAGAGATAGGTCTCTCTTGAGAGTTCCATGAGATTTCCTTGAGGAACCTTGTTTCTTAAGGGAGAGCCAAGTATTATGCAGGAAAGAATCCCATTAGAATTGAGAGAGATAGATCCATTCTGTTCTATGAGAAAGAAGAGAGATAGGGCCTTATATCTCTTGTTTTATAAGGGAAAGAGCTTTGATCTTACAACTAAGATCCAATTCTGCAAGCTTTGATATACTTGGGCTACACAAGCATCCAACCCATGCACTTGACTCTACAAGCAAAGACAAATAGCAAGTGGCTCACAAAGGCAAAGCTTCAACAATTGCAAACTCCACAAAGCAAAATCAGCTACACGATCTCACAATAGGCAACGCACAACGAACTCATGTAGCTCAACGTCGAGCACCAGAAATGAAAGACATAAGTCACTACGACTCAACACACAAGCAAGGTAGCTCCTGTAGCATTCTTGTCTATCCACCATAACAACCTACCAAGCAAAGTCTGGTTTTGGCATTGAGAGGTAGAGAGCCTATGAAGAAGAACATATGATAGAGATTCGAGAAGTAAATGGGGCTACAAATAGAGACAACTGCCTATTTTGAGGTTGCAGCAGTAGCTGTGAGGATCACAAGCCCAAAAGCAAGCAGCTACAATACACAAAACAGATACTGGCCAACAACCTATGTGCCAAAGGTATGGTATTGTGCGAATTAAAGTAGCCACACGTGGATGTGTACTACATGAGATGTGGAGTAAGGACTACCACTAGGAGGGATGTGAATCAGAGGATCCCACATGGGTTGACCATTCAAAAGGCTCTCTCTATATAAGAAGCCTATCTTGTATTGTTCACTAAGTACAAATTGGAATATATTGAGTGTTGCCTACCTCATGTCTCTCTCATGGTGTTACTTATGAGCTTTTATACTCCTTGATCATCTTGCCCTTCATGTCTAGGCATGATCCTGCACTCATTTTATTATTGGATTACCTAGGACATAAAGGGGGCATGACTTTGTGTAGGTAATCGTGGATTGGTTGAGCAAGATGACTTACTTGATTGAAACCAATGAAGAGGTTAAAGCTCTTGAATTAGCAGAGCTATTTGTGGAGCATATCTATATATTGTATGGGCTACCAAACCAATATTGTTAGTGATTGGGATAACAAATTTAATAGACATTTTTGGAGGGTTGGTTGGAAACGACTTTTGAATACGAGGATCACAGACCACCATCCACAAAGTGATGGTCAAATGAAAGGGGTCAATTAGGTCATTGAGGATATGCATATTAGAATTGGAAAACTAAATGTTAATGTATTTGCCCATATAGAATTTGCATATACCATCTGTGTTTTATGAGGTTGGAAACTACTTTGAATATGAGCACCTGAGACCATCCACAACATGATCAGAAAACTAATTGGGAAAAGTATTTGCACAAACATAATTTGCTTATACCAACGCTAAGCATTCAACTACTATAGGTTTTAGCCGTTATGATGATGTATGGATTTCAACCTAGACCCCAAATTATGGTGGGACTTGAAAAAGACAAGACTCAAGCAGCCAAATACTTTCTTGAGGATATGAATCAAATGCTAAAATTAGTTAAATATAGAATTAGAAGGATCAAGATAGAGCAATAAGTTATGCAAACCGACACCATATAAGGTTGAAGTTTTAATTAAATGAGAAAGTCTCTCTTAGGGTGCCCGAATCTTTAAAACCCTAAAGACAGGTAGATGTTCAAAGTTGTGGCATAGGTATTATGGGCCATTGACGACTTAAGAAAATTGGAGAATTTTCTTACAAATTAGCCTTACCACCACAAAGGGATGTAGAATACATCCAATTTTTCATATAAGTAGTCTAAAAATGAGGTTAGGAGATGAGGACAATCTCATTGGAAATGAAGTCCTAGTTGAACTCATTGAACCTGCTACTTTACCACATGAACCAAAAAGAATTTTAGATAGACAAGAAAAAGAACAAGACATATAATACATCAAGATTGTTTGGTTAAGTGGAAAGATATACCCGAAGAGAGTTCAACATGCAAAAGTGTCTAGAGGAGGTTTTCCAATTTTGTTTTTGAGGACGTAAACTATTATTAAGGGGAATGGAACTCTACATCAACCATAATCGTGTAATCTTGAGGCTTGGTTGGGAAACTAGAGGGATTGACATCACTTGCATTTTACTGGGGCCTAGACGACTTGGATCTAGGGTAACACCTAGGCCTAGGTATTAATCAAAAGGAGCCCATGAGAGGGGATTCATGGTAAGGTCCCTTGTGGGACACATGGCACCAAATAAGGAGGCAATTTGGCAAGACTATAGAAAGAGAGAGATCCATCTGAGAGGACCAAGAGGAAAGGAGCTCGAGATGGGGGTTTAGGAAAGTAGCTCAAGACAAGGGTTTTAGATTATCATACTGGATAGATCTCTCACTCTCTTTGTAGAGTCTTGTGGTTGGGTGGTCCATTGCAAGAGATCCCTCTTTGTTATTTCATGTTCATTGCTACTTGAACTGATTTGGTTTGAACTCTTCTAATATCTATATGTTTGAGGACCCCCCTTGAGCTTATTTCTTTGGCTGAGGATAATGATCTTTCCTTCTCTTAAATGGAATGTAAGCATCCTTGAATTCCCTTATGGGGTCAATAAGTGGCATAGCATTACTATCCCATACAATATCTGGCATCCCCGTTTGTAAAGCATCAATGTTTTTTGTATATTGTATCCTCTTCTTCATATCATCAATCATATTTTCCTCCAACTAGAATTTTAGATGCATCTACATCTTTGTTTTTCTCCTCTTTAATCTCTTCCCACATTCATTTCAATTTTAATTATTGCACCTTTCCAAGGTTAGACTATATCTCCTCAATTTGTGATTAATGTTTAATCATTATATCTATTAGATTTTCTGAAAGAGGCATGTGTCAGTGAAGGAGGGAATTGGGTATAGGGTTCCCACACCCTGCCCCATAGTCATGCCAAAGACCAATGAGCACCAAATTTTTTTTGGGGGGGATACTCAAAGGGTTCTAAAGATCCTCTTATATATCCTTGGTATATCAATTGTGCACATTGTATATGGGAGTAATGTACCTCAATTCTTACACAACATCACAAGGGGTGGTGCTCAACACCTCTTTAACACTCTCCATGACCCATATACGCTTGAGTGAAGCATTCTAATGAGCTCATGATGAGTGCACATTGCCCCATGAGCCGATATAAACTTAAGTGAATACTTTTGGCCAACTCATCATCAAATTATAGTATTGCCATGATCATAGCACATGGAACCATTGATAGGTAATAACAACTGTTAGTCTTAGCACACTGCCTTAGCAACCATGGGTCACCACATGTCAATCACACATGAATAATCAATTAAAAATAGGTCACCCATTGCACGCTAGTAATGGGCAGGTGCACATCAAACCAGACAATTCAATCTACAAATATCAAGAACACTACTACATGCATCCTCCAACACATATAGTTGTAGGACAGCTCTGATATCATGCCCCAAAAGGGGCCATGTGTTATTAGGGGCACCGAGTATAGGGTCCCACACCTTGCACCATAGTCATGCCAAAGGGGCCAACACATATAGTTGTAGGACAGTTCTGATATCATGTCCCAAAAGGGGCCATGTGTTATTAGGGGCACCAAGTATAGGGTCCCACACCTTGCACCATAGTCATGCCAAAGCCTAGTGAGTACTAGAAGCACCCAAGGGGAATATTCAATGGGGACTTAACCTCCCCTTTCTATCCTTGGCATATCAATTCCACACATTGTATATGACCAATGTCCCCTCAATCATAGACATGTCATCAGGGGGGTGAGGCTCAAAATCTCTCTAACAATATTGATAAAATAAGCAAAATGTTGAGGTGCACACAATATGTATTTGTCCATTACTACTTATGTAGTTTCATGCTTCCATTTGTTCTCCATGCTAGCAAGCCTTAGCTCTAAATACTTCCAAGAACTATTGAAGCCACATCTTGAATCCCTAGTACTCTTGTTATGGCATGAAGAATTACTCTTAGAGTTTGGAGAGACAGCAAAGGCTAGGATCAAAATAGGAGCATGAATAACTAGTTTGGTTTGGAATAGTAGATGTTGCTTCTAATGTTGAGACTACTTGTTCTTTTTGAATCCATCATAAGGTATCTCCTAGTGCTTTTAGGGGCTCCATCTTGGTAGTGGATGTGGCTGCTCCATCACGACTACTTATGGGTTGTTAAACCTAGACTCCATCACAAAGAAATTGATATGGGGCTCCATCTCGATAGTAGATGTGGCTACTACATCACGACGACTGCTTATGGGTTGTTAAACCTAGCCTCTATCACAAAGAAATTGATATGTTGTGGCTGATGCTTTTTCGATGGAGGGGAAAAACCCAATCTCTATTTGAGCAACAAAGTAACCTATAGTGAACTCCAAGCATGTTTTGTAATCAAGCGTGCATCGACTTATCAATCAACATAGCACCACTTGTGTCAGCACATACATGAAGGACCCTATAGAAGAGGAAAGCTATACCATTAGAAAAACTCCAATCATGTGCTGCACATTGCACATTAGAAGCTCCCTCGAGTGGCTCCAAAGGGCAGTGACGGAATAGTAGATTCAATGGCAAGAAGGACACATGTTAGCATCTTGAAATGAAATGAACTTTGTCAACTAACTAAAAAATGGCTCTCTATAACTCTTCAATCCAGCGTGGTGATAGTTTGGTATAGTGATTATTGGAAGCTTAAATTCGACGATGACAACATTATGGAGTGCATCCATGTTTGGAGAACTAACCCCTTGGCTTGGTCCATGGAGCTTAGCAAAGCCAATTGATAGTGTGGAGGGAGTGGGGGGAGAGAGAGAGAGAGAGAGAGAGAGAGAGAAGGAGGAGGAGGAGGAGGAGGAGGAGTTCTTTTAACGTCGTAGGAACAATCCCAAGGAGCCAGTTCTGACTCATCCGATGTCGATCTTGAGGATCGAACACACACACACCACGACACGAACCAGTTACCTCAACCACCAAGACCCACGCGGGTTTTACAAAACTTAGTGGGAGAGGGCCAGCTTATACGTAGAAGGTGGGTGAGAGAGAGAGAGAGAGAGAGAGAGAGAGAGAGAGAGAGAGAGAGAGAGAGAGATTTTAAAGCTTCAATTAGGAATCACAAATAATGTCATAGGTAAAGTCCAATAGATTGCATGAACATAGCATTAATGCTATATTAAAACATGTGGTTCACCCCATCCTACCCCCGAATTCACTTAATTAGAAAAAGAAAGTGTTATGTTAATTGACATGCAAAGAAAAAAGCATTGGAAATAACCATTCTACCAAAATAAGAAGCATCCTATGTCACCAAATAGCAAAGAAAATTTACTTTTTCATATATATACTCTCTTATTTTAAACCCTTGGACACTAGATTTTGAGATTTCAATAGGATGTTTAATAATTTTTTTAAAGTAAAGACAAGTCTTAAAGTGTTATGGATCCCCTCTTGGTGTTATCGTATGTCTACCAATTGTCACTTCTAAGCTAAAGTTCATGTCGTAAAGACAAGTCTTAAGGTGTTATGGATCTCTTCTTGGTATTATCATGTGTATACCAAAGCTATGTCCTAAGTGTACCCCTATACCTTGGATTACTAAAATCTCACTAAAAGATAACAAATTATGCAAGATAGAGAACAACATGTTTGTCTAGTAGAATTTTATTATGAGAGAGAGAAAGAGAAGGAGGGAGGGATGGACGGACGGACGGATGGAGCATAGGAGAATTAGCTTTGATGACTAAAATTGCGGCAATTTAAAGATCACAAGAAGATGGGAAGTAAATAGGGCAAGTTAGGAGGGAGATGTAGTGAAGGAAGTGCCTAGGGGTGTGAGAAGAGTGGAAGAGTGACTTGAGATGATGGAATGTGACCAAGAGATGCCCATAAGAGCTTGATCATATGAATGCTACGTTGTAGCCTTGCTATGTGTTTGTTGAGGCATGCTCTTGTAGGCTTTGAATCCCTCAGTAAAGCAAAGGGTGAATTTCAATAACTAGGTCCATCATCTATCAATAGGGGATAGCTTCATGCCATAATTGCACACTAAAAAGGGCACATAAGTTGGCTTCATTGAACTACATTCACTAGAGAGTTTTCTGATTGAACTCGAGAATACCCTTTATATTAAAATGTTTTTCTATAGCAATAGTGCATACTTGGATGTGGGGTAGGAAATCTTCCCTTCTAAGTCATCCAACCCCTGCAACCATATATCAATACATTGTGAGTATTTTGGTTATTGCCTTGCAGTTGTACTTTCTTTCCTTTCCATTCTGCCTTTCATTATGCTTTCCATATTTCCATTCCATTCCTAGCTAGCTTCCATGTCTCTTTATATGGTATTAGAGCCTTCCTTTCTAGCCCTTCCCTTCCTCCTTGCTTCTCCATGAGGTAGAGGGTGGCCAAAAAGAGAAGCTTCCCTCTCTTCTCTTGGAGGAGCTCCCCTTCCCTACTCCTCTCCATTGAAGGCTTCATCAACATTGGGATTCTTCTCCAACTTGAGCTTCTGCCACCTCTCTTCCCTTTCCTTGGTGAGCTCTTCTTCTTTCTTCAACTACAAAGACGTCCTGGAGTGGTGCTGTTTCTGTTGCTCTCTCTGTGACTAGCGGACGATGTGACACTTCTATCTAAATCTGGAAGCAGAATCATGACTTGTGTCTTTAGGAAAGTTGTAGAGGACCTTGAGTACTACAATTTTTGTTTTTACATCATTGCAATCCGAGGTTTCTATGAAAAGATATAGCTCCTGCAAAAAGTGACAAAAATTATTCCTACACGGTGATTTTGTTCTTGAGTTCACAGGATGATAGTTTCCAGCCTACTATCACTATCTTCATCTCCACCTCCATATTTTGCTACTTGAGTTGTTGCCCATGAAGCTAAGCTATAGCTACCCATGCAACTTCTCTTGTTGTGCACGTAGCTATCCTCTCTGCCCACCATCTAGCTGCGCACATTGCTTCTAGCTGCCCACGCTGTTGCTCACGCTTTTCCTATTACCCACGAAGCTCTATCTTCTTGCCATTCGAGCTGCCACATTGCACACCTCATCTGCCTTCTATAACGGTGTGTAGACTCCACACTAATTTGCAGCAAGAAGATAAAGAAAAATGATCTTGATGTGAGGTACGATTACTTCCAGGCTTCTCCGATTACTTTTCTGATTGCCCGTGGTGCTAGGCTAGCATATTGAGTGACTCTACTAGTCATTGTGGCACCTCCAGCCTCTACATTAACTTTTTGGTGTCTCTCCATCTTCTATTTTGAGAGTCATGCCATGACCACTCCATGTAGCTACCCCATGGACTTCATAGACACATATTTTGAGAGTCATGCCACAACCGCTCCATGTAGCTACCCCATGGACTTCACCGACACATATTTTGGGGCATCCATGCCTAGTGCTTCATCGAATCGCAAGGATGTGCACACATGTACAGTGGCTACTTGGAGGACATCTCTTACTCTTAAGAGATCTATTTTTATTATTCCTACAGCTTGATGTATTTTGGGGTCCTCTGCCTTGGGTAGTCCCCCTAAAATGATATGTAACTGAGTCTTTGGTTGTCATTGAGTCTAAAGGTCCTCTGCCTTGGATAGTCCTCCTAAAAAGATGTATTGGTTTTCCTATTTTGGTGTGTGGCTTCCTAACATGTCCTATTATGAAGCCAAGGGGGGATGTACTATGGGAGCCATGTATTGGCAT
Organism: Dipteris shenzhenensis; assembly: GCF_047967505.1. Lineage (NCBI taxonomy): Eukaryota > Viridiplantae > Streptophyta > Polypodiopsida > Gleicheniales > Dipteridaceae > Dipteris > Dipteris shenzhenensis. The sequence continues at coordinate 22,330,209 of NC_141605.1, forward strand.
TGATAGGTCTATTTGTTTATCAGGCCTGGCTTTCATGCATCCATGCATGATGAGCCTCTGAGCCATGCTAGATGAGCTTTCTATGTTATGCTCACTAGCCTTTGAGCCATGCTCACTTGCCTCTGAGATTGTGTGGAAGCCATGTCTAGTTCTAGATTAACATGCATAGTTTTGATGACCGTCATTGTCATGTTATGTTATTGGTTCCATTCCAGTAGTCTCTCACCTTGCCTTCATGGGGGGGTGTTGGAATATGAAGCCAAAGTGAGTAAAAAATGTGTGTTCTAGGTGGTGTTTTATAGTCTAGTGAGTCCTAGATGTGCCACGTGTCATATTGGGAGATATCCCATAGACATTGTGACTTTCTAGAGTCTAGTGTCACACTATATAGTGTTGTACTTGTCTATTGTCTAATACAACAGTCGACATCAAGCTATCAATACATTGTGAGTATTTTGGTTATTGCCTTGCACTTGTACTTTCTTTCCTTTCCATTCTGCCTTTCATTATGCTTTCCATATTTCCATTCCGTTCCTAGCTAGCTTCCATGTCTCTCAATTACTTGCTAGAGGACAATGACCTTATTGGAACTACTTAAATAGTTCTCATGGATTGACTTGGGCTATGAACATTATTGATACGAGTAGCATGACCTGTCTATGATGGGTTAGAGACCTGCTCCGCTCGGTCTCTATTTGCATATGCTAGTACAAACTTATTGTGGTGTCAGCTTTAGCCATTTGTGGTGCTTAACATCACCTTAGCACCTCTCAAGCTTGGCACCACTTCGTTAAGGGGATCATTTGTGGCTAAGATTGAGGCCACAGATCTTGCAATGAATGAAGTCGAGGATCTTGTAGAAGACAATAGCAGAGAGGTCGAGGTTGAGGAACAAACCTTGCAGATACTCTCTTGGAGAAGCCATTCATGTAGGTAGTGCCTCTTCCATCCATTCATTTCAGAGACATCAATGCAAAAGACTGATGGCCACTTTAAAAAATGCAGTTGCTTGGCAACCTCCTTCAAAATTGGGAAGGAGGGGGGGGGGGGGGAGGACGGGGGGTTCCTTGGGCAAGGCATGCTAAGAGAGGGAGCCATGTGGCACATATCCTAGCTCTGCTTCCATTTCAGCTCATCTTGCCACATGGCATAGCATGCTTAAGAAATAGAATAAAAGCATCATGACTCTTGCACCTTGCATGGGAAGATAATGCATCTCATGTATTGGAAGAATCATGCCTTTATGTAGAGGTCAATGCCTATGTACCCATTTTAGTGATGGAGAGAGTTGAGATAGGCATAACATGAAGAGGTCAACATGCTAGATGGGGATGTGTCATGAAAGGCCACATGAAGGTTCTCTCTTATGATATTGCATGTTAGGCAAGGGATGGTTAGATGGGAGAGGCTGCAAGCTATGTGGCTCGAAGATTTGTGAAGGACTCCGCTCACATGAAACCCTCCTCTTGCCATGTGGAACACAAATTATATCTAAAAGATAGATGGATTCATGTGTGTGTGTGTGGAACACGCATGCATGCTAGTGCGAGAGAGAGAGAGAGAGAGAGAGAGAGAGAGAGAGAGAGAGCTAATAAGCTAAATACCTATTGCACCCATTATGGTCTTGGAGAGAGGCACTATATATATATATATATATATATAATATGTTAGATTATACAATATATAATATAATATAATAATATATATTAAAACATGTATTATATATTATATATTCTCTCTCTCTCAGTCTCAGTCTCAGTCTCTCTCTCTCTCTCTATATATATATATACATTTTATTGTATTATATATTTACCTTTGTATATTATATATATGTGTGTGTAAATAGATATTTCTCTCTCTCTCTCTCTCTGCGTGTCAACAGCGTGGCAGTCTGGCATGTGATTAGATGGCTGTGGCTTGATGAGTTGGAGCTACGCGACACGTGCCGCGAGGCTCTAGAAGCGTAGTCCACGGCCCAAGACGTACCTGTGCCTGCTGTGCGCAATCGACTACCTCTCTACGCTGTCACACTCAGACTACGGAATTCTCGGTGCTCGTCGCTGCCACAACAGTCTAGACTGCCGATGGCTCTGACTGCAATCTGGTCTCGTCTGTTGCTGCATGTCTGTTATGCCAGCATGGCGAGTAGCCCCATGTGTCACGCTGTCCATGCACTCTGCCCCATCCTTCCATGTGGCAACGTTGACCCTACACACCACGTCAGTCACGGGCCACTGGGACCTTTTGCAACTGACCTCATTCTCTCTCTTCACACTGCGGCCTTTGCCACGTGTCGTCATCTCCTAGACTCTATAACCCCCGAGGCTCCTTGAAGCTCCACCCGAACCTCTAGAATTGCTCCCTGAGCCAACCGTAGCTTTATAGATAGTAGAGATAGAGAAGTAGAGAAGTAGAGAAGAGATCGAGATGCATCCCACCTGAAACAAAGATGGACAAAGTTGTGTGAAGGGGGCTGAACCATATAAGTGACACCTAGATCCTTCATGTAGCAGGGAATGGGAACCTCATCCAAGTTGACAAGTAAGGTGAGATGAAGTTACCATGCTGGACATTGAAGCACCAATCACACCCATTGATTCATCGTTTCTCAAAGAGACTTTCACTTTACATAAGCCTAACCCCCCGGGCAGGCCAAAAATTATCAAATCTAATGGCCATTTAGCCCCCCCCAAAAAAGAAATTAAAAGGCTGTGAATAGATTAAGGCCTTTAATTAGAGTAATTAACTAGTTGACATAGCCAACGACCTTCTCTCACAGAGATGTTCTTCGTCCGCCATAAGCCTTATCACAGATCGGATCCCTGCCGCCAGCTCGCGAAAATCGCAGGAAATTCAGTCTCGTTCGATCCCGGAAGACGAAATTGCTCGCTTCCGGCTCTTCGCGGAACAGGGAGACCGTCCCTCCGACTTTTCCGCCTCCAATTCCGGCCTGGATTGCGGACTTATTGTTCTCACAGGTATATTTTGGCGATCGGAGCTTGGCAAGGTCTGCTTTTTGAGGCACGGGCAAATGTTTGCAGTCGATGCAATCGATGCAATCGAGCCATCTTCCTTCCAGGCTCTGTTCATCCCGCAAAGAACCTGGTTTGGACTCTGGTTCAACCTGGTGATGAACGCTTCCTGAGCTTGTTTAATGCTCGCTGATGGTGAGCTGGGAATCACAGCAACTGTGATGTTGTAGATCTGCTCGCCGCACGAAGTCTGTCAACATTCTCTTCTACTTCCAGAAACTCCTTATGTTTCTGCAACGATTGAATAGATTACCTTCCCAGCACCTCACTCAATCCGTAGAGGATTAAGCATTCCATCTGGATTTTCATCGTGCCTTTCGGCTCCCCTGAAGTTCCTCCGGGTAAGTACAATATAGGCTCCTTTTCTTGTTGCAAATGTGACTCCCAAGAAGCTTGGGAGACAGAGATGCCATGTACTGCTAAATGGACATCTCCACGGACTATTTCGATCCCCTCCCGGATGAAGTCATTCAACTTATCTTCTCGTGTATATCGGATTGCAAGTCTCTGGTTCGATGCATGTCCGTTTCAAAGGCCTTTCGTCAGCAGTCAGTTCGGGTTTCTTCGCTCTCGATTGTATGTCCTGGCAGTTTCTCATCTTATGATGAAAAGCTGCAAAAGATCAACTGCATGGTGAAGGGGTTTCGAAAGTTGCAATCGCTGGTTGTTCGAGTAGGGCAGCCCAAAGAAGAGCCGCCCTCATGGGCAAGGGGTATGCGCTATGCAGAGATTGGAGGTTCCCTGGAGAAGTTTATGTTAATGGCAGCAAAGTCCGGCGACTTCTCTGAGTTAGAATTCACTCATCTGGGACTAGATAAGGTTGCAGACGGAGAGGAACTGTGGTGGGTATGTCAACAAAGACTGTAGAAGCTTCATCAGCTCCCTAAGGCGTATGCTTCCTGTGATTCATCCATCGTTCAAGGCCTGAACGAATTGAGACTCCTTACCAGCTTTCGTCCCACAGTTCTCTGAACTGAGGACTTTCTTACTTGTTGATATGGTAGAAAGCATTCAGTGCCTCCCGCGGCCCCTCGATGTGTGTGAAAAGCTCGAGGGAGGCTTTTCCTCAACGTGAAAATGGCTCACGTTGAGGAAAAGCCTCCCTTGGGCTTTTCACTCATACATGATGGCTTGAAAAGTGTGCTAAAAGGCACGGAAGGGAACAGCTAGAGTAGTATCACAGAGGATGCAACTCCAGGCTTCCATGTCAATTGGATCTCCTACCAAGCTTTTCCAAAGGGACGTATAAGGGCAAGGGGAAAGTTACAATAATGAGAAACCTCTTGCTCAAATATAGCAGCTGTTCATGATTGCAACTCCTTCCAGGGAGCTAATCTTGTTTTGCTCAAGGAATTCTCTTGATAGACATGACAAAGCCTTTACCTGTGATGAATTTGTAGCCACCTCGGGTTCTTCATGGATGGGTGGCCAACCACTAGAAGCTTTCCTGGATGAACTTGGTGAGAGCTTGGACCTCCATGATGTTTGTCATTTGTATGTTGAAGCTTGTAAGTCCTTTTTAGTAATTTTGGGAAAATCCCAATTCCCATTTTTTTTTAAATCTCAAAAATCAAAGGCACTTTGGTTAAAGTGGAAGGAAATTAACTTTAAAAATCATATATTTGAAGATATATTTGAGTTTTTATTTAGCTAAATATTATATCCTTACATTGAAATGTTGAGAAGGTTGCAAGTGAATTACCAATTTAATGCAATCATATAATTTTCATGCATTGTGAATCCAAAGATTATGAATTCCCTCAAAAGAAAGGTGGTGTTAAAATATAAACATTGTGAATTTCCTCAAGAGAGTGGTGGTGCTTAGAAACACCTTTGATATTAAAATACCCACCAATATAGATCAAAATATATTAAATTCGGAGTATGCCAACGACAAGAAAATGGTGTTACATCGCAAAACTCGTACTCACAAAACAACTCCTATCCTGCATGGATATCCCTAAGGGATTGCACACTAATATACCCAAACATATTAGGGTCCAAAACATCTCGTCTATCTTCAATCCAAGGTGGTACTCTAGGGTCATATACATACATAGCATTCGTCCTATCCTTACAATTAATTGAGCTACTTAGTACTAATGTATCCAGCTACATTCCCATACAACACATCTCCCACGATATATTGTGTATCCTCTTATGGTGTAACATTTGGATCTTCAAGGAGACCATACTTCTTAAACCTTGCAAAGTAAGAGTAAAGATTAATTCAAGTAGCATAACCATACCGTGGACCATTGTATACCAAAGTATCCTTGTTTGCTTCTACATATATATGTATGTACAAATAAGCCATAACTAGTTCCTGAAATTGATGATCTTTTCACTTCAAATTGCACACCTTTGAAGTCAAATACACAACCAATTGGTATCGGAAGATCTTGATCCCACAAGCCATTCACCTTAGGATCAAATTCACAAATTACTTCATTCTTTACTTCTTCAGGCAAGTCATCAAGCCCTGTGCATAAAAGAAAGAGAATGATGAGTTATTGAAAAGTCATACAAAATTCAAAAGAAAGGAGATTACGAAAATGATGTATGATAAATAAGAAAATTAACATGAGCAATTACTGTTCTCAAAGATTTATTGTATGTTCAATCCAATTGAAGCTTGTAGACTTGTTATGTACACTTTTGCAGATGTTCCAGTGATATACGGTCGAGCATAACCCAATTTTAGCACATACAAACAAGCTTGCATATCACTCAAAGAGCTGGGCCGCCTTATTCTCTCCAAGAGCTGTAGTTTTGTAGAATCCAAAGTAGTTCAGCTTGTTTCAAGCTCCTGGTCTGGAATTGTATTGATTGTTCCTTGTCTGGCTCACAAGAATCTCCAGTTTAATTTTTGTGATGGGAGATCTCCAAATTACTTGAACTGGTCAAACTAAGTATTGCGCTTGGAGCAGTTCCCTCCAAGGACTCTTTTAGATACCTAGTAGTAAACTCCTCCCACTCCAAAATCACTTCTTTGAAAGACAAATACCGAGGATGATTCATATGTATTGGCTCATTGCCATGACGATCAAGCTTGATAGTAGTCCTTATGTGTGGCACATTTCTCAACCGAAGGAGATAAGTGAGAAGTTCAATATTCAAGATGTCACTAGTCTCATCTATCTCAAAAGCATCTGGATATATACAATTTTCTGAAGGGTTAACACACCCCTTAAACGGACAATCATCAACAAGCAAGGTATTACTAGGAGTGAATTCCTTATTATTAGCCCAAATGGCAAGCAAGGGCTTGAACATGCACTCAACACATGGCTTGTCCAGTCTATATAATGTATCTGAGACTAGTATGTAGCATTGCTCTTGGCCCATAACTTTGTAGAATGAAAATTCTTTATGTGCATGCTTCTCAATCAGTCTTATCATATAACCCACATTCTTGGTTAATGCTATTGACCATATGCCCTATGAAAGTGCTCAAACAATCTATCCAAGAATTACACATAGCCTTTCCGAAGCACTACCCATTTTGTCCTTCGAACTTGTATGCTTATATGATTATTGGATGGTTTTTCACACTTGAGAAGCAAAATTCCATTCAAGTCAAGGATAAGTAATCTCTTTGTTCTCATAGATGGAGAATGGCACAAGTTCCCTGTATGGTATTTCTAGATGCAATGGATTCCCATCTGTGTCACGGCGACACACAAGTTGCATCAAGGTTTGAAGTTAGGATTTAATAAATGTAGGGTAGGCATAAATCTACTCTATTTTCCCTCATTCATGGGGTCCTATGCTTATCTAGGTTTTCTTGTGTATAGCATAATCTTCACGGGTGCTTGTTCTCTCGTTATTTAGTGAGACCAAGATCGGTTTTAAAACCAATGACACCCCCTCATCTTTGGTGGTTGATGAGCCTCTCATCTTGCACTAATGATGATATAGTATGATTGGTCTAACCGATCAAACCTATCATTGTTAGTGCAGGATGAGTGATTGAGTCTCATCCTCCACCACCCATGAAAGGGTATGATTGATTTTAAAACTGGACTTGGTCTTTCAAGCTTGCTAAAGGTTGAGAGACAAAGATCGGTTTAAAAACCGATCTTAACATCTCAGGCCCAATGGAGCATGAGAGCAAGAAATCAATCTTACTCTTTCATGTTCCAGAAGGGTTTTCAAACCGATCTTAATCTCTCGTCCTTCAGCGAGCTTGAAAGACCAAGATCGTTCTTAAAACCGATCATAGTCTCTCATCGTTGCTGGTTCAATTAAAGTTTTTTGTTGCCGAAGGACACAAGAAACTATAAAAATTACACCAATGATTAAACTTGAAGGACTTTATAGTTTCGAAAACGCACTATAGGAATAACCAAAGATGTTTTTATTACAACTCAAGAGTTATATTTCTACAAAAATGCTTTTGAAAGCATGGTGATTTTATGGCTGCTGATTTGATCTTTCAAATGCAAGCAATTGCTCGGTCATTTTTTGAATGTCCATAAGTGCTTTTGGGTCTTTTAGACCAACCGATGATTCCATTGGCTACTCGTTTGAAGGTGGCATATCAGCATCGTGTGACTCCTCTCAATCATCTATAGAAACTTCCTCAAGGTTTGCCCATATTGTAAGATTCTTGGATTCAGAGACCACGGTTGAGCACTTGCCATTCACCTCAGTCTCATCTTGATGCTTTTGAACAAATACAAGAGTCTTTCTTTTCAACTTCAAAGACTCTACGATAGGCACTCCATCCGTGAACCCATCCACAACATGTTGATCTAGTCAGCATAAGTACCGAATGAAAGACGACACAAATTGTCCATTTCGCAATTCTTTGCATGATTCTTGTACTTCAGTCTCTTCATCCTCCTCACATTCCTCGTCATTTGAGCTGTAACTTAGAGACGGTTTGACCAGGTCCTTCAATTGTCTTTTTTTTTTCATCACATGAAGTTTTGTAAACCAATCCAGCTACAACTATATCACTGATGGCATCATCAAATAGACCATCTTTTGAAGACTTAGTTTCATATGAGCCGACTTGGTAATCGAATTGCAAGTCAAAGCCCTTTGATTGCCTCTAACATATAAGAAACATTACGTATAGAAACAAAGGCAAGAAATCGAAACTGTGGTTCTCCATTTGTTATTTCATTCAACATGCCGAAGAACCTTTGAAATGAAGATATGTTCCATTCATGCACAAGGGATACCTAGGTCTCCTAAACAACTAATCCAATCACTCGTTATGTATATTTGTTAACACTCTCTAGGCCTTCCAAGTCAACTCCAGCATTTATAGTCCTCCATGGCATCTCTTTCTTGTCCTGACCAGAGGCTCCCATCTAAATTGTGTTGTGAATCCATGAAATGTAGGTCAATGCAGCTTGAGGTAGCATCACATTTGTTGACTTGCTCAGATTTAAGCGGTCTTTCAACCACTCATTGCAATATCCAAATATGATCTGATACCTCTGATATGTGATATCATAAAACTCTTTCAGCTCATCCCAACTCTTGCCTGCATTGGCATGTGACTTTGCCTTGAGGAAAGTTAAAATCTCCGACCGAAGAACTTTATTACATTTCATTTCCCAACACCTGTCATCCATTGTTGTCATGGTCGTTGATTTGGATCCCGCTAAAATCACTTTTCTCTTCAAAATTTCATGCTGCAAATCCAATATCATAGAATCTTCTATGCCCAACAAGCAAAGGAACATCGTCAGTCCCAACTTTTTAGTACCTTGAGCCTGAGTGATTTCTCCCACTTCACCGAAGGTTGGAGTATGTGTTGTGATGATCTCCTAGACCAAAATCTCACCCTTTTGATTGGGCAAGTTTCCCTTGACATATCTATTCATGATATTCATCCATCCTTCAAAGGATTCATATGAACAGACAATCATGTGGATGTCTTTTTGGTTGAAGCTCTTTCCAAAAGACACTTGCACGTCTCAATAAAGTCCTACAAAACAATAACATCTTATGAAAAATTTATTTGAAGAGCATATTTAAAATCAAACTTTCATAAAGAATAAGAAGCAAAAAGAAAAATATAAAATGTCTCTTTTTTTCGAGATAGGTTTCAAAACCGATCTTGTTTCTAAATGACACAATGAGCAATGCATACAAGTAATAAATAAAGCAAAAATTCACAAAAGAAATGAATAAAGAAATGCTTACATCCCATCCTTTTCTTGGTATATGTCGTTTACTAGCTCCAGCTTCTCCGGTCTTCCAAATGCCACCCATTGACTCCAAAGCTATGTGAGTTGTTCTGCATATGGTGCATTCTTCATAATCCTTTGGTTGCAGTTCTTCATTTGCCTTTCATGATATACGTTAACAAATATGCTTTGGGCAATTTACCACAATCCTAGCGGTCCTTTTTGCATAAACCTTTTTGATATGTTGAATCACAAGGTGATCATGAAGCTGGAGGGTTTTTGCAGCTTGAATTGAGTGTTGCCTCGAAAGCGCCCAATAAGAATAAGTATACAAATCCTTAGCTGCTACCTTTGTGAGTGGCAACTTTGTATTTGGATCATAGGGCATCAATTCTGCTTTTGCGGAGCAATCTCTATGATTTATACAAAACTCCCTCACCAAATTGCACACATGTTGATCCACAAGAGGTCTGTACATGTATTCAATTGGTGCTGGCGAACAATTTCGGACATGGATTGAAAACCTATCCATTCCAAAAGGATAGTATGATGAAAAATTCTCTCCCTTTTCTCTTTCTCCTTCCAATCATTAATGTCATCTTCTGAAAGAGCTATCTTAATTGGTTCAATATCAAGGACCGTAACAAGTGCTTTATTGTGTCCCTCCTCAATTTCTTCGGTTGCTACTTTCTTGTCGCTTGAGTTTCTTGGCATGTTGATCATCTGACAAACAGTTTGTATTGCCTCGATGATAATGTCAGGTGTGGTTTCATAATCAATCTTTATATTCCAACCCAAATTTTCCATCGATTCCTTCTTTGGCAGTTTTATGTTTCAAATCATCATAAAAAGTTGGCGACAAGTGATAGACTTTCAAGCCAAGCCTAACAAAAATAGCCTCATCACCTTTATTGCCCACTATTCCCTTTGTCACTCCCATTAACAAGGCCAATGTCGTTGAATTCAGAATCATTCTCTCTTTTTACAAACAAATGCACCATCTAGAAAGGATTACAATTTTCATTGTATGTGTCCACATACGATTTCCACTGCGGATCTTTGCAACCATCAAAGAATTGATCGTTAGTTCTACTTCTTTTGTTGGCTGAACAACCACCACCACCAGATGAAGCTGTTCTCTTTCCCTTGGGATCATCCTTTGGCTTCTTGTTCGAATGGTCATCTTTTGCCATTATCTGTTCACATCACAATATCAACAAAATTAGATAAATACACATCACAAGATCAAAAAAGTTAAAACTGATCTCGAAATGGGGGGTGAAGGGCAAAGGATTTGCCCTGGATTTTCCCTTCACCCCCCATTCCGAGATCGGTTTTCAAACCAAACTCGGTGGAGGGGGTGAGGTACAAAGCCTTTGCCCTTCACCTCCCATTCTGAGATCGGTTTTGAAACCGAACTTGGTGGAGGGGGTGAGGTGCAAAGCCTTTCCCGTTTACCCCCCATGCCGAGATTAGTTTTAAAACCAATCTTGGTGGAGGGGGTGAAGGGAAAAGCCTTTTCCCTTCACCCCCCATTCTGAGGTCAGTTTCAACCACCAAGTTCAAAACCGATTTTGGTGGAGGGGGTGAGGTGCAAAGCATTTTCCCTTCACCCCCATTTTGAGAACGGTTTTGAAACTGATCTTGGTGGAGGGGATGAAGGGCAAAGGCTTGCCCTTCATCCCCATTTTGAGAACGGCGGTTTTGAAACCGATCTTGGTGGAGGGGATGGAGGGAAAAGGCTTTGCCCTTCATCCCCTCCACCAAGATCTTGGTGGACGGTTTTGAAACCGATCTTGGTGGAGGGTATGAAGGGCAAAGCCTTTGCCCTTCATCCCCTCCACCAAGATCGGCTTCAAAAGGGTTCTTGGAATGGGGGTGAAGGGCAAATGCTTTGCACCTCACCTCCTCCCCCAAGATCAGTTTCAAAACCATTCTCGGAATGGGGGGTGAAGGGAAAGTACTTTGCACCTCACCCCCTCCACCAAGATCGGATTTGAAATCGATGTCGAAATGGGGGATGAAGAGCAAAGGCTTATCCTTTCATCTCCCATTCCGAGATTGGGATCTTGGTGGAGGGGGTGAAGGGAAAATATTTTTCCCTTCACCCGCTCCACCAAGATCAGTTTCAAAACCGATCTGGGAATGGGGGATGAACGGCAAAGGCCTTTCCCTTCACCCCCTCACCAAGATCAGTTTCAAAAGCGTTCTTGGAAAGTGGATGAAGGCAAAATGATTTGCACATCACCCCCTCCTCCAAGATCAGTTTTAAAAACGATCTTGGAATGGGAGGTGAAGGGCCCGCAAAAGGCTTTGCCTCCCATTCTGAGATCAATTTGAAACCTATCTCAATGGAGGGGGTGAGGTGCCTTTGCCCTTCCCTTCACCCCCCATTCCAAGATCAGTTTTGAAACCGATCTTGGGGGAGGGGGTTAGGTGCAAAGCATTTGCCCTTCATCCCCATTCTGAAATTGGTTTTCAAACCAATCTTGGTGAGGGGGTGAAGAGAAAAGCCTTTGCCCTTCACCAAGATCAATTTCAAAACCGATCTTGATGGAGGGTGAGGTGTAAGGCATTTGCCCTTCACCCCCCATTCCAAGATCAGTTTTGAAACTGATCTCATAATGGGGGATCAAGGGCAAAGGCTTTTCCCTTCACCCCCTCCACCAAGATCGGTTTTAAAACTAATCTCGGAGTGGGGGTTGAACTTCAAAGGCTTTGCACCTCACCCCCTCCACCACCTTGGAATGAAGGGTGAAGGGAAAGCCTTTACGGCTTATTCCCCATTCCGAGATCGGTTTTGAAACCGATCTTGGTGGAGGGGGTGAAGGGAAAAGATCTCGGAATGGGGGATAAACTGCTAAGGCTTTTCTTTTCACCCTCTCACCAAGATCGGTTTCAAAATTATTCTCTAAATGGGGATGAAGGTCGAATGCTTTGCACATCACCCCCTTCCCCAAGATCGATTTCAAAATTGCTCGAAATGGGGGGTGAAGGGAAAAACCTTTTCCCTTCACCCCCCATTCCGAGATCGGTTTGGATCGGTTTTTCCCTTCACCCCCCCTTCCGAGCGGTTTGGAAACCGATCTTGGTGGAGGGGGTGAGGTGCAAACCGATCTTGGTGGAGGGGGTGAGGTGCAAAGCCTTTGCTGTGCACCTCACTCCCTCCACCAAGATTGGTTTCCAAACATGGAAACCGATCTCGGAATGGGGGGTGAAGGGAATGGCAAAAGCTTTGCACTTAACCTTTTCCCTTCATTCCCCATTTCGAGATTGGTTTGGAAACCGATCTTGGTGGTGGGAGTAAGGTGCAAAGCCTTTTCCCTTCACCCCCATTCCGAGAACGATTTTGACACCGATCTTGGTAGAGGGGATGAAGGGCTAAGCCTTTGCCCTTCACCCCCCATTCCAAGATCAATTTTGAAACCGATCTTGGAATGGGGGGTGAAGGGAAGATTATTTGCCCTTCATCTCAACTATTCCTAGAGAAGCAATGGAAGAGATAGGATATTCTAGATGTATACCCCAACGCTCATATTAGTGCAAATGGTGGAGTCAAGCTTTCTATCTTGCCAACATATCTCCAAGATGTTCTGAAGAAGATAATGCACTACTTTCCTGATATGAGAGGAACTGTGAAGTTCTAGCATGTTCAGGCAGTAGTAGAGCAACTAAAAAGACGTAATGTCTCTTTATCAAGGTTGATCTCCAAGAGTGTGATAATCAACTTAAAGAATTGCATGGATGGTAAGTCCAAATTGTCAGCTCAATCCACTAGAGTTGCAATGCATCTGATCACATCTACCCCCAAAGGGATTTTTGAGCAATACGATAAGAAGATGTCTCACAAGATTACTTTTCTACAAGAGAAAGCCACCGATGCAGCAAAGGTAACGCTACATGAGAAAATGCTCAGGGAAGGTGCAGAAGCCAAGGTAGAGGAGGCAGAAGCAAGCTGAGGTCGCTGGAAAAATGGTTGACATGGAAAGGAATAGAAGAGAAAAAGTAGAGAAGCACATCAAGGAGCTCTGGGATAGGCTTGAAGACGTCAGAACAAATGGGGACATCGCAAAGCAGGAGCTAGCAATGAGAAGATGAGAGAGCAAAAAAGGAAGCTCTTTACAAACGGCTTTGCAACATGTAGAACACATTGAACATTGAAAAAGACAAGATGATGGAGGAGCTAAAAAGGGAGAGTGCAGAAACAAGAGCAGTGATGCATGAGCTGAAAGAGAGCTTCAAGGCTAGGAAGAATGGGGCAGAGAGAAGCCATGATGGAGAAGACAATGAGGCAAGCTCTCTAGGCTACGAAGGATGGGGTAGAGAGAAGCCACGATGGAGAAGACAATGAGGCAAGCTCCCCAGGCCAAGAAGGATGCAGAGAGCAGCCATGGTGGAGCAAGTTGTAGCAGCCACAGTGGAACTTTTTATCTAGAAACACTTTTGTAATTTTGGAAAGATAGGCACAAGACCCTACAACGAGATTACGATAAGGTTGTGCACAAGCTTGCAGTGGCTTTGACAAGTTTTGAAAAGCAGTTCATCGTCGTCAGAGAGGTACAAACTAGAGTGGAAGCCTTAGAAATGGCCTGTCTTGACGCTATTGATCAATTCAAGCAACTTCAAAAGATGCTAAGAAAATTAGATAAAGCTGTTGCATGGAGTGAGCAAAAAGTGGAGGAGCTAAAGGAGAACATCTGCAGCCGTGGGATGAGGGAGGAAAGAATCAAGAGGATACTGAGGGAATCAGATGAAGCTGTTGCACAGAGTGAGCAAAATGTGGAGGAGCTAAAGGAGAACATCTGCAACCTTAGGATGAGGGAGGAAGGAATCAAGAAGCAACTTCTTCATGTCCAGATTCAGACTATGGTATTGACGGCTGCAATAGTTAAATCGGATGCCTATCATGTTATGCAGCACGGTCTAGAATGCTCTATCTGCAAGACCCACATCATAGATGAATGCATGATCCAATGGCCTTTGTGCTATCACCTTGTGCATGTTTTTTGCTTGGGGGTGTTTGTGGATGCAAGCTCGGCATGTAGACTATGTAAGGTGCCACTGCCCAGGTCATGGAGAAATCAAATGTGCTTGCTTGCTATAGCTATCAGAAGCAAGAAAGTAGATGCTACAGCTCAATTTGCCATTTGGGCAAAAATTGCAAAAGATAAGAAGCTTGAATTGAAGAAGCCCAAGCCCGAGACTGCGAAGAAAAGGAGCCTGAAGGGAGGAACCAACCCCATGCAAGAAAGGAGCAAGAAGGGACAAGCCTTCAACCAAGGAGCTCAAAGTAAGGAAAGAGGAAGCGACATGAAGGGAGAGGTCGGCCCCCTAAAGGGAGGAACTACCACCCTTTAGGAAAGGATCAAGGAGCATTGAACATGCAATAGGAAGCTCAAAAAGATGAACTAATGAAGGGAGGAACCAGCCCCTTGAAGGAAAGGAGCAAGAAGGACCAAGCTTGCAATCAAGGAGCTCAAAAAGGTGACCTGCTCAAAGCAATGTGGAACCAGCTCCCTAAAGGAAAGGAGTCTTTGAGATGTAATCTATTATTATGTATGTAATCTATTGAATTATTAATGTTCTCCAAAGTTTACTTTGGCAATGTATCTATTTTAGGATAGCACTTTGTATAGCAATGTGATTCATTTTAGTATAGCACTGGTTCACACTAGGATTAATTGCCACCACCGTGGTGGTTGGTTGCACACTAGGATTAACTGCCACTAGCACGGTGGTTTGCTTCTATTATTACAAGATGAATGACATACAATTCATTCGTTTAGGATTTGTGGTCACAAGCGCGATGGCTGAAAATCTAACAATAGATAAAGAGAACCAGCCTAAATGGGACTATTTTAGTATAGCACTTTGCACTTTGCAACAATACGATCTGTTTTAGGATAGCATGGTAGTAGTGGAGGATAAGTGGTCACCAGTGCGGTGGTTGGTTGCACACTAGATATTAACTGCCACTAGTGCGGTGTTTTGCTTCTATCATTACAAGATGAATGGCATACAATTCATTTGTTTAGGATTTGTGGATTTGTGGTCACCAGCCTGGTGGTTGAAATCTAACAATAATTAAAGAGAACCATCCTAAAGGGGACACCATAAACAAATGCATTTTCTAATAGTTTAATTGTATCTTTCATGTATTTCCATGCAACCACAGTGTTGGTTCTACGAGTTATTTTCCTTGTGCAACCAAAAAAAATGCAATTGGATCCCATGACGTGCAATTAGAAGGTTGCCATGACTAGATGGTTGCCATGGGAGAATTTCTTGGCCATCGGAGCCAAAGATAATAATAATTCAATACTAAAAATTGTAACCATTTTGAATGGCATTATAACTAGAAATTCCAAAATTCTAATAGTTAGATTTCCTATTGTTCTTACAGAGTTTGATTCTGGCTCAATGCTAATCCCTGATAGTCAGGGATTATTGTTATAACAATCTAATCCTAATCTCTTGAGGTTTACTAGGATTTATAGTTATGGGATTTACTAAAATAGGTGCGATGGTTGTTTGGGATATACTAAAAACAAGCAAGGGATTTATTGTTTGGGATTTACAAAAACAAGCGCGGTGGTTATTTTTGGGATATACTAAAAACAAGCGTGGGATTTATCATTTGGGATTTACAAAAAGAAGCGCGGTGGTTGTTTGGGATTTACTAAAAGAAGTGTAGTCTCAAATACATTTTCCATTTTCTATGATAAGTGGAATATTGTTTCCTTGCAATGAGACAACATTTTCTTAGTTCTATCTTAGTTGTCCTCGTCCATTACTCCAAGACACCCCAGGATGTGCTCATGCATGTCTAAATCCATTTCGAAGAAACCCTTGCCCTTATTTTGTTGGGACACAGGTTGCATCTGGAACTTTTAGTTGAGAGTACACAAAAGTTCAAGGACTCTTATGTAACTGAATGTAATTGTGGCCTCTCTTGGATGTTTTTTTATAACAAAATCCTCCAACAACTACATCCCACTTCTCATAGGTCGTTCCCCAGTGATCCTTAAATGCTTCCTCAACCTTTTGCTTAGGTTTTGTGCATTGCAACACAAAGTATGGGTCATCTTCCTCACTCTCCCCAGAGGTGGCGAAAACTGCAAAGTTATCCCCCTCTTTTAGATCATCAAAACTCTCCCCAAACTATGGCGATTCATTGTTTATCTCTCCATTGTTTGTTGGTCCATCTGAACGTAGAGGGAAAACTTGAACTCGCTCCATGTCTTCACAGTTGCACCTCACAATTGTCATGATCCCCTATGATGCACGCACTGCTAAAACAAGAAAGTTTTCTTGTTTTTGATCAAATGGTTGTTTGAAAAGCCCATATGCTATGCAAATTATGAACTCCTTTAATTTTCTCACAATCGTACCTTTGCACTTCATCCACTTTCACTTCCTGGAACACTCTGTGCACTATACTATTCTTAAGGCTTTGTTTGAATGCGCTACAACATCATGGCCATCATTGAGCTTTTCTTGAGGGCATGTTAATTGGTGTTTAAATAGAGCTCACTTAATAACAACACCACATCCATCATGTTCACCCTCGCCATGGCTAAACCCAAAGAAATTCCACATTATGTCTAGACCGGTTAGGGATTTGAACCTTGAGATAAAGTAGAATCCAAAAGTTGATTTAAATTGAGAGGCGGCACCATCTGACCACACCCAATGTTGTTTTATATTTTTTTCATGGGGATGTTTTTTTTCCAGCCATTCCCAATGCATTAGAAAAGCATGCTGCACAAATAAGGTGTCATGTTCCCTATCATCCAAAATGTAGAAATGGTATCTGTGTTGCACTGACCTGGACTCCTGTACTAGCTTGAACTCTTGTGAGTCAGCAAGCAAATTGGCATTAGTCGTAGAAGAATCAAGCAAATGACTATACTTAATATGCATAAGAATTTTTATCTGCTTGCTGTACCAGTGAGCATTTTATATTGCATCTTGTTCTTGTTAAAATGAATAATTTTCGGCAAAATCTATGACATATACAATAGTGTCATAGGGAAAATTGACAAAGCATGTCCTGAACTGCTTATCTTACCAACTGGCCATGAAATTATGATGCACATATTTTGGGATGGATTGAACCAAGTGACCTATAAGCTCCCTCAGTTGAGTGCTCTTATATGATAGTAGCCATCTCAACATTGACATTTTCAAATCTCCTCCATTTTAGAGCAATAGGGCTGTCTTCCCTCATTTCATTTGGACAGACATGAAATTGCCTCTTCTGCAACTGTAGATTACAATGCTTGCATGTGCCATGAGAGTACCACGAATGCATTCAATGTAGTGCCACTAAAGGTCTCCCTTCGGACAAACCACTGGCTCCCACAAAGACCTTAGGCTACCAAACTTGGCCTTTCTTATGACACATGATGAGGATCTAGGTGGCCTTTAGACTATGCATTCATCGGGGAGACATGGGGAGCAATGTTGTATTCACCTGAATGGTTTGATGTTGTTGCCTCGAATGCTCCCACCAATCATGACACCACAACTTGAGTTCTTCGCTCCGATGGCAATGATCGAATGCATGCATTTGCAACTGCTTCCGGATGTTGCCCTACAAGGAGTCTTCTTTCTTCTCGTTGTTTCTCCCTTCGCAAACGTTGCAAAAGTGTCTTCCATTGCCATTTTGATATCGTGCCATTGCTTTCCTCGATCCGCAATCTATTCCTTGTGCCTTGACGAAGCTTTTCAGCTTTCCTGTCTTGTAGCCTCTATCTGCTTCTCTTGCAAGCCATGGTGAGCTGCATGTTGCCATTGATGCCATGGCGACGATCAATGAACCACCATAATAGACCCTCCAAACAGAGAGAAGCTAGCAGGTTTCCCCCCTCGGGCGATACACATCAGCAGAATTGGATATCCCAAACAAGTGCAATGTGGCCTAAAATGCTTCAAAACACAACTAGGCCAAAAGGGCATGCTATCAGGTTTGATGCTTTGTATTATGAAATGCAATGAACTTTGGCATGCTTATGAGCCATACAACAAGCAAGTGCATGAAAAAAGAAACAATTCAAAATTGTAAATAATATTGGATTTATTAAAAGATCTTTGCACATGCACAAATTGCACATCTGCAACGTGCCCTCAAATGGGTGTGCATAATTTTAGGACAACATTGGAGGCCCGCTAACCCATACCTAATGTTCTTCTTTAGGTGTGTCCTTCGGTTGAGGAGAAGCTCACGTAGTGTACTTTTGAATAATTACTTTGTTGCATATATGTACAGAATAAAATTTTACTTTGTTTAAATAAATTGTTATATCCTATACTCTTGAGGATGCATGCTTCACATGCAACATAGCCCTTGTAATGATTTAATGGTTTTGTTCCAAATTGTTATTCCATAATTTTTTGGTCTCATGTTCAAGTTTGGAATGTGTACTACAACTTGAAGACAAAGTTTGCCGAATTTCATTGAGCAATGCATAAGTTATGGGTCATGCAAGATACCTATATATAGAAAATTCTAAACCTCATCAAAATCGGCTACATCCATGCTTGCATTGACCCAATGATGATTTTCATGATGCGACTCATAGTCTCGTTGTTGAAGTGTTTATTTCTCGGCAAGAATAGCCTGATCTAATGTTGGAATTGGAAGAGGAGTGGGCCATGCGGTTCATCAGAGAAGAAATGCACTTGGCAACAACAAGCCCTCCTTAGTCTTGACTACTATTTTAGACTTAACAATTGCAAAGTTAGATATAGGGATGAGACAAACACCCTTTGTAAGAATTGTTGTCCCCCACATACTCTTGAAATAATAGAGACATGATGACAGGGTTCATTTTTTTTGTCCCAGAGATTTGAGATAAAGTGTTTGGATTCTCAATGCTTCAACAAAGCACTTGGACATGGGGCATTGTTAGACGTATAAATAGAACAAATAATATAAAGCGATGTTTCATTCATTGTGTTTAATCATTTGAACCTTTGAATCAATGGCTCTCTATGGTGTATGAAGGACAAATTTATACATCTTTGTAATTTTAAATCTGTGCGGATGTTTGTGTATTTGTATTATGCATGAGAGAGAGAGAGAGAGAGAGAGAGAGAGAGAGAGAGAGAGAGAGAGAGAGAGAGGTTCATAAAGACAAGGAGAGGTAGGGAGGGAGGGAGACAAAGAAAAAGGGAGGGAGGGAGAGGGAGAGGGAGAGGGAGAGGGAGAGAGGGTGAGAGACAGAAGGAGAGGGAGAGGGAGAGATAGAGATAGAGATAGAGATAGAGATAGAGATAGAGATAGAGATAGAGATAGAGATAGAGAGGGAGAGGGAGAGGGAGAGGGAGAGGGAAAGAGCGGGAGAGGGAGAGGCAAAGGCAGAGGGGGAGCATTCTCATGCCTTAGTAGACTAGATTTACCCTATCTTCTACAAGCCACTCGATCTCAAATCACACTTGATATCTTTCCTTCTTGGCGATAATCCCTCTCTTCAATTTATCGATAGACTTCTTTGTGGGGGCAATCTGTCATGATTGCTGTCTCCCCTCACCAATGGGTCCCATTGGATATTTTGAGGTCCCTTGACCAGAGCGCTACTTCAAGAAGACTCTTGGTAGGGACATGGAAAACGTGCCTCTCTCTCTCTCTCTCTCTCTCTCTCTCTCTCTCTCTCTCTCTCTCTCTATGAGTATGCTATTCCCCTCGGGGATGCTTCATCTTCTCCCATTCATTTGATAGAGAGAGATGTAATCCTTGCCTTTCTCTTCACAACTAGCAAGTTTGATGAGGATGTCGAACAATGGCCCAAGGTCCTTCTACATCGACAAGTGGTGGAGCAGGTCCACGTCCACAAGTGGTGGAGCGGGCAAGGTGAACCTAGGCATAGAACTCGAGGAGCATGCTATGGACCTAGCCGAAGGGCAAATTGAGAGCCAGGTCATCCTATCAGCCTATCCGAGTCGTGCATACCCATCCTCCATCTATAATTGTGATGAGGCAACAACCAAGCCACACCTCACATCAGTTGATCCAATCACTATTGAGGGTGAGGAATACCTTACCCTATTAGAATTGATGGAGGAAACCGATCTTCAAGAGGATGAGGTGCTATGCCAGCTCACAAATGATGCCTGCAAGGATGTCATTGACTTCAATGCTCCCATCGATCCAAAAGTCAATGAAATAGCATGCTATAATGACTCAAGCCTCAATGATTTAGAGGCAATCCATCTCACACAGAAAGCGATCGAGGATGCTGAGCCATAGTACTAGATGTTTGAGGATGAATTCTTGGACTTGCAAAGGTCATTGTTCGGGGACAAAGATGAGGAAGCTGGAACCTCAAGTCAACATGAAGTGCAAGACACACCACAAAAGGGATTCCAATTGGACACTCCGGCAGGCTGATACCCTTTGCGATGAGGCGAAAAAGGTATGTACCTTTAATAGCTTAGGGTTTAGGGTTTATTTTCATCATTTGATTCATATCATCTTTATGCTTCGGTAGGTTCTATTATAAATGCAAAATCCCTGCTATGTCTTCAATCGATAGGAACTAAAACTAGGGTTTAGGGTTTAGCATAGCAAAACCCAATAACTCAGAAATATTTTGGTGGAAAACTAGAAGATACTCATCCAACCTAAGAATTTAGGGTTTGAAGTGAACAATTTTGTTTTTATTTTCCTTGAACCCAAGTGCTCCAATGGCAATTCTAGTGCACCTACATGAATTTGCAGGCCAAAAAAAGCCTTGGAAGCATGAAATCGGGCATCATGCAACCAAGGCTTGCCCTGGTTGCATGATGCCCGATTTCATGCTTCCAGGGCTTTTATGGGGCTAGAACTCCATCTAGGTGCACTAGAATTGCCATTGGAGCACCTAAGTTCCAGGAAAATAAAAAACAAAAGTGTTCACTTCAAACCCTAAATTCTTAGGTTGAATGAGTATCTTCTAGTTTTCCACCAAAATATTCTTCCACCATATATAATTCATCAATGTTTAGGGTCTTTGTCCAATATTGATAAAAATTATGCAAAGAAATCACTATTCTAGCTTGAAGCAGTAGGGAATCAAACTAGGGTTTAGGGTTTAGCATCCCAAAACAAAACTCATTTTTTTGAATCCATGTGATCATCCAACACATTTGAAGCATATTGTGAGTTTGCAGACAAACTAGAAGAAAATATTCCTACCTAAAAATTTAGGGTTAACACACTATTCAAAATTTTTGGACTTTCTCTCTTGGTTTGGACTTTTTTTTGGAGCATATCCTCTCCACTCAACTTCACTTAGTGAGCTAAAAAATTGGGTTTTTTTGAGCACTAAATGGGTCACTTATATACAAATATGGCCTTATTAAGCTAAAAAGTCAAGTGGTAACCTCTAATTTTAAAAAAAATGGCTCAGTGAAGCTATAGTTCCCAAACTCGTGCATGGTGTCCCCATCCAATAACTATAATAATAATAATAGTAGTCTCCTAACTCAAGTTCAATTTTAACACTATGACATGAAAATATGACACCATATGAAAAGAGTTTATTGAATTCAACATATAAGTGGTCTATAGATACACCATTTTTTTGAAAAAAAAGAGTTTGTTGAATTCAATATATAAGTGGTGTATAGATACACCCTTTTTTTGAAAAACAAACCATACAATAAATTATCTTATTGGTGGTGTATAGATACACCATTTGTATGGAAAAAAGCATACAAAACATTATCTTATGCATCTGAATCTCGTTCAGAGTCATCAGATTCATGTAATGTATTTGCGCTTGATGGGTCAAGTCTTGCCAAATGATGTTTAATATGGACACGACTTGGATCAGGGATTGTGATACATTTTTCAACATTGTATCCATGCTTCTTTTTAAAACTTTGTGTCCTCGATTTCCAGCAATGAATAATGCTACTGACTTCCACCTCTGTTAATCCCTCATTATTTAGAACCGATTCACGTTTCTTTTGCAAGCATCCCTCATAGAGTTGTTTTATTGTATATCTTCTCGGGAGATTTTTCAATGGCTTTGGTTCATACCATAAAGCTGTAAATGTTATAGGAGTTCCCTTGTCATCCCTTTCTATCTTAGCAGCCTTTTCAACCCAAATTGGGCCACCTTGGTCATCCAACTCTCAACCTAGATCAGATGCCCAAACTGCAACAAATAGACCCTCTTCAATCTCATTAGATGGTATAAACTCTGGTAAGGGTTTGTCTCCCTTCCTGCCACAATATTTTCAAGGTAAAAGGCATTCCTTTGTTTCCTCCATATCTACTAACATATTTATATCCAAAGGAAAACTTTGTGACCTAGCTTGTTCGGGCCAAAAGGATTCACAGTATTCAATGCTCATTAAGTTTTCTTGTCTTTCTAAAGATTGGATAAGTGCTTCAGTTGATTTAATTGTCTCCAAATTCTTAGTCGATTGCTCAGGATATTTCTGCATCATACTTTGAAGATGTTTAATGAAGGCTTTCAAGCCTTTCATTTCATTTATGTCAAGTGATTTGTTTTTTGCAAGAACAAATCTAGTTTCCTCCAATGGAATTATTCGTTGTAATAAAGCATATGACTCACTCCATAAATGATCTCCATCTACTGAGTAGTGCTTCCATTACATCACTGGAATATTGTTATGCATGTGAAACCGAAAGTAGTGTGGATTTGTGTGTCCTATTAGGGCATCATCTCCTGTTTGTAAATGTGGCTCTATGAATGCTCTCCAATCTACCATCCTCTCTAAGATAGCCACTTCTGATTCTTCCTTGCGAGAACCTCCAATTTTTTTCCCAATTCGAAATAGCATATCCTCCATTGTCAAAACATCCATTGCCTTCAACTCACCAGAGATAACACTGAAGATTTGATCTATGTCTTCATGTGTATGGCTGACAAGAAGAAAGCCAACTTCCACTTCTTCAAATATTTTCAAACCAACCAGCATAGAGCATAAAGCAAATATATATTTATTCTTGTTCTCTCTCCAACAATTATCAGCTTGTATTCGCAATAATGTGTTAGGCAAACATCCGTGAGCATCTCTGACCTTTCTTATTGCTTTCATGATTGATGTAACAACCTGGTTACTATCATGGTCATGCAAACTATCAATCCATACATCACAAAAGATTCGGTATCCATGTACTAATACTCCACACAAGTGTGTTTTTAGTCCACGTTTGCCCTCCAATGCCGGTGGGATACGTCTATATCGTGGCAAAGTGGTTGTATTCTGGTCCATGCCATCAATGGTGATGCACATGGACTTATCGACATGTGAAATAGCTTCCTCTCTCCAAGAAGCATACAACTTTTGAGCATCCTGCACATGACGTAAATGGATTGATCACCATTTAATATATCTTCCTCGCTGCTGCTCACATTTTCAAAAATCTCTACGCCAAATTTTATACAAGGTTGATCGTGAAATCATGCTCTCGTCTCTGTCTTGTAAAGTTTTATTGACAGTTTCTAGGACGACCTTCTTTGTCATTCCCAAAGGAAGATGTTGTTGGCATTCGACACGTCCATCTAGCATTGTTTGTTGAAGATGAGGCTGCGGTAATGCATGGTCTTCGAGAACTTGCTTTAATGTTGCGGTTGCATTTATAGTGCTTCCATGGCATTTAAGCTTGTAGGTATTTCCATGAATTGTATGAATAACTTTTTCTTTCACCTCTGCCCAGATGGTCCAGTATGTGCCATGTGAAAGTCTAGTTAACCATTGATATCCTCGATTGCAAATGGGTCTCCCATTAACCATGGGTTTCAATCTAGGTTTACAGTGTCTTGTGCTCATAGTGCCTTGATGAAGAAAGCATGAAAACTCTTGAAGAAGATAGTTATGTCTATTAGGCGCTGTCTTACTCCAAATACCAAGGCGTATGGCTACACAATCATCTTTCCCAACTTTTCTAATGCAAAGTCTCTTGCAACAAACTCGCATAAGCATCCTTTCCATATTCTCCTCGGATAGCATCACATGTCTCTTTGGTTCTGGAATTGATGCCATGATTCTTCGCCTCTTCACACTCACATACTTTCTTTTTGTAAATAGTGTCTTGCGTTTTCTAGTTGTAAGACCATCAAACCTCGAATCCATTTCCCTTGAATCTTCATCTTTATAATCAAATGCTGTGTGGGCTTGAGAATTATTTGATACCTTATAATATCTTGGAAATGGCAATCTGGTCGACATGTTCATTGATGTCAATTTGTTGCCAATGCCTCTTGAATTTTGTGGTTGAACTGTTTCTCCTTCGTAACTCAAGATTCTCCCATCTATATTCTCTAGCATGCTAGCAACAATATTACGAACAACATGATAAGTCTCAAATTCTTTGCCCCTTTTGCCTTGTATTCGAGTGGTAACATCATGATCATTGTCACTAATATCATCAATTCCTGTTATTGCATCACTTATCCCATCGATCTTTGCATGTATTTTTCTTTGTGGTCCCATCTTATTATTCTCAACACAAGACAAGTCTTTTATATCAATAAGCATGTTTGAGTCACTTGCAGCACAAGACAAGTCTTCTATACCAATGAGCCTGTTCGAGTCACTTGCAACACAGGACAAGTCCTCTATACCAGTGAGCCTGTTCGAGTCACTTGCAACACATGACAAGTCTTCTATACCAGTGAGCCTGTTCGAGTCACTTGCAACACAAGACAAGTCTTCTATACCAGTGAGTATATTTGAGTCACTTGCAACACAAGAAACCTTTTCTACATCAACATCTGTTACTATAATGTCCTCAATACCTGTGAGCATGCCACTATGATACTCTTGATTACTACTATAGCTTCTTATCAATTTGGATCCCATTTGTGTTATAGTCTTTTTCTTCTAATAATATTCCATTGTGTCTTCCATGACATTGAAGGAAACTGTCTTGGGCAAACTTGATTTCAAAAAAGCTAACCCCCATTTACAAGTACTATGAACTTGTAGTTGAGACGTAGTATTATGGACATCTAATTGTGAAGTACTATCCATTGCATTTTGAATGACACCTGCACTAGTCAACTTAATTATCTCCACTATACAGAGAAAACTCTGAGCATAGCCCTTAAAGTTGCCAATTGCTAAAACTTCTCCGGAGCAAGATAACATCTCTACTTTTTCCCCCTGAAAATAAGTTTTCTTGATATCTTGAAAGTATGTCTTTGGAACAATTTCGTCTTGGTCCCAGAGTGTTCTGTGTGCTTGCATATATCAAATATGTCACATTGTAAGATATCTCCCAATGTTTTAAAGTCTCCATGTGGATATTTTAAATGTACTTCAGGATTTACAACGTTGGTGATTATCACTACACATCTTCTCTCACCACAACGTTGGAAATGACACACATTCATAGGATCAAGACTATGAATTCGTCCAAAAGCCACCACTTCATTCTTCTTATATAACACCACATCCATAACCTCTGTTAGGGTGAATACCTGTTTTATGTATAAAAGTAGATTAGCAACTCAAAATGAACATAATAAATAATCATTGAGCTTATTATTACTTAATAACTTCTATATCAAAACTAGCAGAGAAGGCATTAAACCTAAACCCTACATCCTAAACTTTAAATAATTAATACCAAAACATCTTAACCACCGTAAATCCTAAAATTTAAACATTTAATTCCTAAACCCTAAATCCTAAACTCCTAAACAATAAATCCTAAACCTTAAACCCTAAACTCTAAATCCTAAACCCTAAATCTTAAATCCTAAACCCTAAATCTTAAATCTTAAACCCTAAACCTTAACCCTAAAATACAACCAAAATTTAATGAATTTTTTTAATTTGTGCAATAGGTTGGATATATCCCCCAACCTGTTGCTTGAGCGACAGGTTGGATATATCAAGCAACAGGTTGGGGGATATATCCAACTTGTTGCACAAATCAAGAATTTTTCTTATTTGTGCAATAATTTGATATACAATTGGGGAATATATCCAACCTACAATTGAAAAATTTTCTTGATTTGTGCAAGGTTGGATATACCCCCAACCTGTTGCTCGACCTGTTGCTCGAGCAACAGGTTGGGAGGTATATCCAACATGTTGCACAAATCAAGAATTTTTCTTATTTGTGCAACAGGTTGGAGGCCTGTTGTTGGATATATCCCCCAAGCAACAGGTTGGAGGCCTGTTGTTGGATATATCTCCCAACCTGTTGCTTGGTATATCCAATCTGTTGCACAAATCAAGAAAATTCTCGATTTGTGCAACAGGTTGGATATACCCTCGCGGGTGGACATTGAGGGGGGGTGTTAGATATCAATGCTCCACTCTCGTGTAACTACGCAGGAACCAGCTAGCTCTACTTGTAAGCCCCCCATATGAGGAGAAGGCATTTGAGTAGCTCGGTTATCCAGTAGGTCCTGGTTTGGACACCAGATGGGGGCCCTTCTTGTACCTTTCCTTCAAGGGTTTGATTTCTTTATGCTTTGAGGTCCCTTCATCAGGTTGCTTTGAGCTCTTTGGTCTATGTCTGCTCCCTGATGGGAGGATCGGCCTTGATGGGGGGATCAGCCCTTGGGTGTCTACTGTGTCTCCCGTCAGGGACTGTGTGATCCATACAGCGGTCTGAGTGAAAAAGAGTGAAGAAAAGCATTTGAAATGCCTTTTTGGTTAGGGTATGCAATATGGAGGTGAGTGAGATGGGGGGTATATCCAACCTGTTGCACAAATCGAGAATTTTCTTGATTTGTGCAACAGATTGGATATACCTCCCAACCTGTTGCTTGATTGCACAAATCAAGAAAATTCACGATTTGTGCAACATGTTGGATGTTGGGGGTATATCCCCCAACCTGTTGCTCAAGCAACAGGTTGGGGAGTATATCCAATTTGTTGCACAAATCAAGAAAATTCTCGATTTGTGCAACAGGTTGGATATACCCCCCAACCTGTTGCTCACGCAATAGGTTGGGGGTATATCCAACCTGTTGCACAAATCAAGAAAATTCCTTGATATTTACAATAGGTTGAGTGCACCATTAACCTATTCGACTTGCAACAGTTTGGAGGATATATCAAACCTATTGCACAAATTGAAAAAAATCATAAAATTTTGATTGTATTTTAGGGTTAGGGTTTAGGGTTTAGTATTTAGGGTTAAGGATTTAGGGCTTAGGATTTAAGATTTAGTGTTTAGGGTTTCGTGTTTATGATTATGTTTTTAGGGTTTAGGGTTTAAAATCTAGGGTTTAGGGTTTAGCATTTAGGGTTTATGATTATTGTTTTAGGGTTTAGGATTTAGGTTTTAGGATTTAGTATATAAGATCATGAGCTTAGAGTCTAGAATTTAGGGTTTAGAATTGAAAATTAGGTTTTAGAATTTAAGTTATAGGGGTTAGGGTTTAAGGTTTAGGGATTATAACTGTTATATAAGTTTAAGAGCTTAGATTGTATAACCTAAGATTTAGGAAACTTTAGGATCTAAGATTTAGGGTGTAAGATTTAAGATATATAGACTATATAATATATGCATTCTAAAGTATTTAGTTTAGATATATATAGACTATATGTTATATGCTTTCCAAAGTATTTTGTTTATAGGTACGATCCATTGCAAAGGCTTTACTTTAAGTAAGTATAAGTCTACCTAGTCAAAGTATCCTATTGATTAGGGACAAGCACATAGGCTAAAAGCACACCGATTCATATTTTTTTACATTCATGCTGCATGGTGTATCAGAAGGTACGATCCTTTGCAAAGGCTTTACTTTAAGTAGTTACAAGCCTACCTAGTCAAAGTATCCTACTGATTAGGGACAAGTACATAGGCTAAAAGCACACCGATTCATATTTTCTTACATTCATGCTGCATGGTGTATGAGAAGAAATGAAAAAGTATGTGATAAGAAATATTCGAAGAAATATGTATTCCATATCATGGATACCATGGATATCTGGTGGTTGCTAAAGTAAAAAAATGATATGGATGCAATGATACTGTAGTCTTCTAGATTCTATGGTTTTAAATACCTACCTTACAAATACATTATCTAATTTTTCATTCTTCGACTAACTAACAAGTATTATACACATGGAATCATGGATATCTGATGGTTGCTAAAGTAAAAAAATGATATGGATGCAATGATACTGTAGTCTTCTAGATTCTATGGTTTTAAATACCTACCTTACAAATACATTATCTAATTTTTCATTCTTCGACTAACTAACAAGTATTATACACATGGAATAAAAGCATACATGCTAAAAGTAAGTGTAAATTTTAATATTTTCTTATTTTTTAAATTAAATTAATTCTTTTATTGACTACTTTTTAAAATTGAAAGATTATTAGTATATAATCTACATAATTTTAAATGTTATTAATGTATAATATTAATTATTTATATATTTATTTAAATTTATATAATAATTAATTTATATTTATATTAGTTTTTAAGTTAATAGTATATAGAATAGCAATATATTCACTAATTCTTCATTGTTTTAAGAGTAAGTATTATATAAAGCACATATGCTAGAAGACCTCCCTTTCAAGTTATATTTTTTTAATTAATGTATTTATATATTTATTTATATAATAATTATATAATATTTATATTAATTTATAGATTAATAATATATATTTTTAGCAAAATTATATTTTAACATTAGTTAATAAAAATTTATTATATTATGGAGTAAAAATATTATAAATGGATTTCTTATATTAATAAAGTGTCGTGAGAAGAGTTTTTTGGAAAGATTTATGCTTGAATTTTGTTTTGAAGTTGTTGCGTACGCAATAGGTAGGGACATTTGAGTGGTTTTGAGGTTGATAGAGAAATTTGTAATAAAGTATCGTGAGAAGAGTTTTTTGGAGAGATTTATGATTAATTTTTGTTTTGAAGTTGTTGCATACGCAATAGGTAGGGAGGTTTGAGTGGTTTTGAGGTTGAGAGAGAAATGTGTAATAGATTGTTTTTTTTTAAAAGGAGTTTTTTGAAGAGATTTATGATTAAATTTTGTTTTGAAGTTGTTGCGTACGCAATAGGTAGGGAGGTTTGAGTGGCTTTGAGGTTGAGAGAGAAATTTGTAATAGATTGTTTTTTTTTGTTGATGAGTTTTTTTGAGAGATTTATGATTAAATTTTATTTTGAAGTTGTTGCGTACGCAATAGGTAGGGTTTGAGTGGTTTTGAGGTTGAGAGAGAAATTTGTAATAGATTGTTTTTTTTTTTTGAGGAGTTTTTTGGAGAGATTTATGATTAAATTTTGTTTTGAAGTTGTTGCATACGCAATAGGTAGGGAGGGGTTGTGAGAGTTTGAGGTAAAGAGGAAAATTTGTGGGAAAAAAGATTTAATGCAAAAATGGTTTTTTAAGTTGTTGCGTAAACACAAGTTTTTGAGAAAAGGATCGGATTTGGAAAAAAATTCAAATTTATAAAAACTTGATTCTTAGAAGTTCTTGCGTACGCAATAGGTTAGAAATGAACTCACCTCTTGCAACATTTTGAAAATTTTTGAGAATCCTGCAACAGGTTGATGAGAGGAGAGAAGCGTGGAGTGTAAACGAATGATCTTTGAATGAAAGAGAGAATGAAGAATGTTCTACTTATAGTGAACCTAAAAGAACTAAAAAAACGTTAAAAACTAAAAAAAGCTGACTTGACCTAAAAGCTATCCATTTCCTATAAAACTCTACTTCTCCTCATTCTGTCTCACAACTCTCTTATTCTCTCTCACAACTTTCCTGGAGCTCCACCACCTCTCCACTCAGGTACTCCCTCCCTCCCTCTTCTCCAGCTTCCTCTCTCCCCTCCCTTGCCCTCCCCTCCCCCTCCCTTCCCCTCTCCTCCCGCTTCTCCCCTCCCTTCCCCTCTCCTCCCTTCCCCCTTCCCCTCTCCTCCCTGCCTTCCCTTCCGCTTTCCCTCCTCTCCCTCCCCACGGGCCCTTCCCCCTCCCTTCCTCTCCCTCCGCCTCCCCGCAGGCCCCTCCCTCCCGCCGTTCATCCCTTCCCCCTCTACCGTCCCTCCCTTCCCCCCGTCCCCCGCCCCTTCCCCTCCCCCTTGCCCCCCCTCCCCTGCCCCGCCCCCTTTCCCTCCCCCGTCCTGCCCCGCCCCCTTCCCCTCCCCCTTGCCTCCCGCCCGCCCCGCCCCCTTCCCCTCCCCCTTGCCCCCCGCCCGCCCCGCCCCCTTCCCCTCTCCCTTGCCCCCCCCCGCCTCGACGGGGAGGGGGGGGAAAGGGGGAGGGGAAGGGGGCGGGCGCGGGGGAGGGGAAGGGGGCGCGGCGGGCGCGGCGGGGGGGGGCAAGGGCCGACGGGGAGGGGGGGGAAAGGGGGAGGGGAAGGGGGCGGGCGCGGGGGAGGGGGGCTCGACGGGGAGGGGGGGGAAGGGGGAGGGGAAGGGGGCGGGCGCGGGGAAGGGGAAGGGGGCGGGGCGAGCGGGGCGGGCGGGGGGGAGGGGAAGGGGGCGGGGCGGGCGCGGGGGAGGGGGGCTCGACGGGGAGGGGGGGGAAGAGCCGACAGGGAGGGGGGGAAGGGGGCGGGCGCGAGGGAGGGGGCAGGGCGGGCGGGGCAGGCGGGGGGGCAAGGGGGAGGGGAAGGGGGCGGGGGGAGGGGGAGCGACAGGGGGGCGAGGGGAGGGGGAGGGGCGGGGAGGGGGCGAGGGGAGAGGGAGGGGGCGGGGAGGGGGGCATCGCCCCCCCTCCCCGCCCCCGCCCCCTCCCCGCCCCCTCCCCTCCCCCTCCTTGCCCCCTCCCCCTTGCCCCCCGTCCGCCTCGTCCCCTTGCCTGCCCCGCCCGCCTCGCCCCCTTCCCCTCCCCCTTCCCCCCGTCCCCGTCGGCTCGACGGGGAGGGGGGGGAAGGGGGAGGGGAAGGGGGCGGGCGCGGGGGAGGGGGCTCGACGGGGAGAGGGGGGAAAGGGGAGGGGAAGGGGGCGGGTGCGGGGAGGGGAAGGGGGCGGGGGGGCAAGGGGGAGGGGAAGGGGGCGGGGCGGGGTGGGCGGGGGGGGCAAGGGGGAGGGGAAGGGGGCAGGGGAGCGACAGGGGGGCGAGGGGAGGGGGCGGGGCGAGGGAGGGGCAGCGGCAGGGGAAGGGGGGGCGGGGGCGGGGGCGGGGGAGGGGAGGGGGGATCCCCACCTGTTGCGTGTGCAACAGGGGCCCCCTCCCCCACCGTCGCCCCGCCCCCTCCTGCTCCCCCTTCCCCCGCACCCTCCCCCTCCCTTGCCCCTTTCCCTCCCCACGCCCTGCCCCCCTCCCTTAAAAAAATTAAAAAGTTAAAATAAATAAAACTTAAAAAAAAATAAAAAATTAAATTAAAATTTAAATATAAAAATAAACTAATTAATTAAAATAAAATAATTAAAAAAGGAAAAAAATTATTTTATTTTAAAAATTAAAAATAAATAAAACTTAAAATAATATTTAATTAAAAATCTATTTAATATTTTAAGTTTGAAAATCATTGTAATTCTCATTTTTTATTTTTGATTGTTTTTCATAAAACAATGGCTTCCAGTTTTGGTTCCAAGGTGTCTTTCAAGTACCTTGAACATGCTTGGTATTTTATGGAGCGCAAATCAAAGTATTTTTTGGTGATCACTGCAGAGAATATATCAAGCGCGAAATATTCTACAGAGGTAGTAAGAAATGGTGGCATGGTCTCAAACATCAACATTAAAGAAAACAATTTGATAGAAGTTGTGTGCAAAGTAAAGAATGACGAGGTGGTTTACAAGTTACGAGTTACTCACAAGCACTTCTTGAAGCTGTTACCAGATTCAATTGAGGGATCCCAAGAATTACTTAGTGCCTTAGAAGCATTAAAGAAAATGTGGGATGCATTTCCAAGTGGTGGTGTTGTACCTTCAGCAGCAGTAAGTACGCCATCTATAACATATAACCCTCAAGTACCGTCAATATCTGTGGCGGTAACTCCGATAACTCCGGCAAGTGTAACTACAGTATCTCCAACTGTACCTACACCATCGACTGCTGCAACTACAGGAACAAGAAGGAGTGATCGTGGAGCAGATTCAAGTTCTACAGCTATTCCCAGAAAGAGAGCAAATATAACTCTTACTCCATGTGCAGATCGTTCAAGTGCAGGCTATTTAAAACCAGGCGAAAAATTGGATAGCGATGAAGAGGAGGATCCACAAGAAGAAGATACAACTCTCGAAGACTTTTCTATAAGTGTGGCAGACTTACATCCTCCAGAGGATGAGCGATACATTTGGGAATTTTCACAATTCAGCGTGGCCACAATGCTTATTGATCGAGCTTCGTTGTTCACAAATCAAAGAAAGCTAGATAAGATATTTGCACGCAAATTGTATGAAGATACGAGGAAAACAAGAACTCCAGTTGCCACTAATATCACTCTTCGTCCTATGGCGTTTAAGAGACTTCAAGAAGATGATCCTACATTGCCTGATGTCACATTTCAAAAGTGCGTGGACTTTCTTAATGCTTTTGAGAACTTTAGAAGGAGTGACTTTGTTCGTGGAGAGGCTTTGTACCAAAGCCGATATGGGAGTGACATCAAGAAGAGATACATGCTGGCAAAGAATAGATTCTTGGAAAGATGTAGGTTTGAGCCCATTGATGGGCAACACTTTTGTGAAGCTTGCAGGATCGCCCTTGATGAGGGAAGAAAAGGAAACTTGCCACAGATTGAGTGGATGGAAAAGTTTCAACGGGTCATTTGTCATATATGCATATTTAATGATGACTCGAAGTACATTCTAGAATCATAAAGGCTGAATTCTGCTCCATTTAGGTTGAAAAAAAGGTTCTTCTCTTTCTGAGATCTTGATAAAGGCAAGGGAGTTATGGATGGGCTGTGGAAAGCCACAAACAGTGAAGGGCAGGAGACCTACATCTCAGTACATGGCAAAGAGGACTCGGTTCTATAGATGCTTGAAAGGTGCTATAAGCAATACGCAAGGCATACCAGGTAATAAGGTTGAGGCAAAGGATTTGAACACCGCCGTTGCAAGATATAGGGATGTTACTTGCATTGTCTTCCGCGAGGACTCAGTGTTTCAGAGCATCATGGATGTTTGCCAAGCATATGAAACAGGGAAGATATCCTTTGAGGCACCAGAGCACATTGCAACTCAGAGGAAAGAAATAAAGAAACCGATGTCTATTGTTTGGTGAAGAGCATTAAGGTTTGTTCCAAATGCAATAACAGAAGAAGTATGCAAGAAGATCCTAAAAGGTGACTGCTTCTTTGGAAAGAAGAGCAAGCATAGCAACTTAGATGAAGTGGTCACCTGAATGATTCAAAGTGAGGCTGCTCTCTCGGCACTATTATTTTTATTAAAATCTGATGATGAGTTAGCTGGCAAGTCAATTGATGTGGATAAGAAGAAAGCACTTAGCCTAGGTCAACTCCTTGATAAGACATGGGCTAGAAAGTGATTGGCTTCAATGGATGCAGATGCCACACCAACAAAGGATCTAAGAGCTAAAATGCCAAAGGTTGTTGAGACAGAATATATGGACATCAAGAAAAAGGCCTTGCAGTCCACTACCCAAGGTAGAGCAATTGGTGGTTTAGATGATGGTTCTCCATTCAGCTTCTCTTATGATATCCTGCTATTAGAGAATGATACAAAATTTGCACACATCAATGGCATTGATACAGAGCATTTCATAACAATGAGCGGTCATGCTTAGGAGAAGCCATGTGTATTTTTCACAGATGAATTGCAAGACCTTGCAATGTCACAGATAGTTGAACTTGTGCAGTTTATCGTAGAAGGTCCTATGGCAGATAAGAAAAGATCAACGTTGGTCCTGTTTGTGACAGAATCACAAAGGGATGTCTTATATGTGAGTTTGACATCTGCATTTGGGTATTTACTTTCAAAAGTATACCATGGTATAGTCCTACGTAATCATATGACTCTGTCTTGGAAGGCACTGCCATTCAAGTCTTGCAGCCTTTCTTGATGTGCTTCTTATCGAGGGGTGGTGGCAATCTAATCCAGATTCCTTTAAGGACTCTCGAGCTTCATTACTTTGAGGACAATAAGGTTAAGCTTGATGCAGCAATGGTGGATTACAGAAAGCCGATGGATCCTGATGTGATACTAGAGATGACAAAGAATTTATTGAATGATGGGTGGGAAGTAGCATTGTATCGAATGGGTTTTGCTGCTGAGAAATTGCTACGCCAAGGTAGATATGTAAATGTCATTGATACCCCCCATCAAATTGAGTTCTTTGACACATATTACAGTTGCACTACCTTCTTTGAAGAGGAAAATGTCAAAGAAGAGGGTAGTGAGTTTGAGGGTGATGATTCTAGCTCAGGTGATGATGAGGATGAAAGCTCTGCATCCGATGACTTACGGCAAGAAGAAATCCGCACAAAGAATAAGGGTGATCGATTGTCAACTAGAGTCAAGGAGGTTCCACTCATCATACGAGAAGGCCCGCGGCAGCAAGATGTTACAGTAGTACAGCACGTCATAGGAAAAGGTAAGGCTAAAGAGGTGGAAGCACTTCCCTTAAAATTAAAAGTGAGGAAGGCACCCTTGATCTTGGGTGAAGGACAAGCAAGTGGATCGATCTTGGGTGAAGGATAGGCAAGTGGATCAAGCAAGGAAGCCTTACTCAAAGAAGGTATGGACGAGGCAAAGCATGACCAGAAGGAGTTACCAGGAGGCATAGATGGTGCATCGATGTTCTTAGTACTTAATCATTAAATCTTTTGTTTTGAGTTGGCAAATCTAGTTCAAAAAA
Source organism: Dipteris shenzhenensis (assembly GCF_047967505.1). Classification (NCBI taxonomy): domain Eukaryota; kingdom Viridiplantae; phylum Streptophyta; class Polypodiopsida; order Gleicheniales; family Dipteridaceae; genus Dipteris; species Dipteris shenzhenensis. The sequence goes on from NC_141605.1 coordinate 22,365,105, forward strand.
CAACATTACTAGTATATTCAAAATTTTTGGACTGTTTTTTAGTCCATTTCTCAAATTGGACTTTACACAAGTCCAAAAATTTTGAATAGTGTGTTGGTTTGAAGTGAACAATTTTTCCTTAAACCCATGTGCTCCAATTGCAATTGTAGTGCACCCAGATGAATTTGCAGGCCAAAAAAAGCCCTGGAAACATGAAATTCGACATCGTGTAACCAAGGCCTACTTTTTTGAGCCTTGGTCGCACAATGTCGGATTTCATGCTTCTAGGGCTTTTTTGGCCTGCAAATGCATCTGGTGCACAAGAATTGCAATTGGTGGAGCACATGGGTTCTAGGAAAATAAAAAACAAAATTGTTCACTTCAAACCCTAAATTGGAACAAAAAAGGTTTTGATATAATATGTTCATTCTAGGATGTTTTGTCGGTTGATGGATGTGCTATGCACAGAGGATCTTCCGGGGGAGGGATGGCTTCAATTGGTCACTATATTGACAAAGTGGCTCAACACGTTTTGATCTTCCATCGGCAATTATCGCTAGATGGAAAATTAAACATTATGAAGTTCAGGGTTCTTAGTCGGATGGTGAAGAGGAAGCTTATTTGTCACACTGCAGATCGTGTTGTTTTGATAAAGCATAGCATTGCTCTATATTTGTTCTCGGACACACGATCTGAACCCCTCTATATCATCATAGCCATTGCAGGGCTAGCTGGTGTCACTGATCCCTAAGAAATTGAAAGGGAAATCATTCAACCCTCTCTTCTTAGACAAGCCAAAGAGGGTCCAGAACCTAACAAAAAGAAGTGTCTACAGCTAGAGTGAAATGTGCCCTAAAGGGCTGATCCTTCTAAACTCACTCCGAATCAATAAAGACTACAATTTTTAATTGATTTCTTTCTTTGTTATTATTTCCTTTCTTTGAATTGCATGTAAGTAAAATTGAGGTTGCAAGACAAAGGCAAAATGTTATTTTCTTTTTTCATATTGCCTGTAAGGAAATTGGAGGTTGCAATGACAAAGACATAGACTACATATGTTGTAAAAAAGGACACTTTATTATATTCATAGGAGGTAATTATTTTGACAAGGGCTTGAAGCTCTCTCAAGAGGAATTTCAAGAATTGGTCTCCATGATGGATCTTTCCCTGGAACGTCACAATCTGGTGCCTTCCTCTGATCGACCTTTGCAAGTTCACAAGCCCATTCTTTTTACTTGCCTACAATCGTACTCTCTTTTTCATGCACAATGGACAATGATGGCTTGTATTTGCTCCATGTGCCACATTAAACATACATTAGTCTTGAGGTCAGCAGAGCTAGATGCCATTCTATGCAGCAGTAGGATCCATTACCCGCAACTTCAAGCAGCTCACCATTGTTATGACCTTTGATCACACTTGGTTTGGTCAAAGAACCACTTCAGAATTGAATGTGACACCTTTGTCACCTGCAAAACCAACACACATTCTATTTCAAAATATTCTAAGCATTTTCCATTACCAAATCAAAATTCAAATTTCCATGGTACCTCAAATGCAACCAACTACCAAATCTCATGTTCTAATTGCCCGTTGAATTGCCTTGCATCATTAAGCTCAATCGGAAGGTCTAGTGTTTTTATTCATCAATTTCAAATTGACTGTTTCTAATTTTTGACCTTTGACCACCTCACTTTCATCAAGCTTCAGTACAATCGTTAGGGCATTCTTCCACATGCATATCATAAAACTTCACCATGTCCTATAAAACTCTTCGAACATCCATCACAAAGTAGTTGTTGACTGTGAGTTCCAGTTCTTTAGACTCTCCAACCTTCCCTTTCATAGTAAGCGTACTACATACATGGCAAGGCTCACCAACTAAATCAAGTATACCCAAATTGAGAGACGTTGGCATTTTTTGCTAAGGTCTAAGTTACCTAAGGTTTATTTGTTGGAAAATTGCAATGGTTGACTCCCAGTTTTGCATTCATCGGTTGGGATTTTGGAGTTCTCGTAGAAGAGAGATATTTGCAGATTTTCCTGCTAAGTTCAATTATGCAGTGATGCCTATGTTTTAAGGCATCCCAGGTTCTATTTTCACTAGCGGTCATTGCCGGTTGCAGTCTGAGTCGTGTGCGCTCATTCGTGGTTTGCATTGGGTTGCTGTGGATGCTTTACTGCCGCATTGAATTGCTCCACAACTTGGCTCATTGACTCAGATGCTATCTTGATTTTAAACTTTTGAATTTGGGATGTTGTATAGGAGACTCCAATATTTGTTATGCAATCACTTCACCCATAGCACTAGAGTGCTCATCATGGACAGACATGAGCTCTGAAACAGTCCTGCAAGCTCTCACTCGATGCTTCCAGTGACCACTTTTCATCCATTGGACGTAATTTTCTCTTATGAAGTCTTGGACCCATAGGAGTATCCTTCATGAATGCTAGTGTTTTTTCCAAATTCCTGATCTCATCTTTAAGAAATGTGTTTTGCATCTGTAAGTGAATTACATTTACAGTGTGCTCTCGCAATGAGCATCTAATGTTTCAACCTTTTTCTATAATTCTTGATTTTTATTCTCTATGCCATCATCCCATTTTTCTTTCACAGCCATCTAAACACTTGTAGCTTGCATAGATGATACCAAATGTTAATTCCAAGACTAACATTGCAATCCTTTTGTCTCTTTCGTTAAGCAAAGATTCATAGGGGTTTGAAGGCTCCTTGCTCCATGAGCAATCAACCTTATACAATATCCTAACAACCATTCTCACCCTTACATCTACCCATCTAACCACAAATCCATATGTGTTTTTCCTTGATTTCAAAGAGCTACCAAATCACTTTCTCTTCATTTCCTACATCAATTTGAAAATGGATGTCCACCTTTTTCTTTTTCCTGAGGGCCTCCATGGTTTCATACACTCTACACCTAACATAATATTATATTGACATCAACAAACAACATATATATTCAACATACAAAAGTAATACCACATACACAAATCATGTAAATAATAAATAAAATGACCTTGCCTTAGAAAAACATAGTAGGAAACTTAACTTTGTAAATTACACAAAACAACACATAATACAATTAAATATCACAAACATAGTTAAACTACTACATGTAAAATAAATCAAAATTTAAAACAAACTATATCAAACATGCTTTAAAAAATAATGAATATCAATACCATCAGCACATATACATGGTAAAATGATAGAAAACAAAACTAATATCACATACAAAGATATCACACAAATAATAAATAAATTGACTTGCATTTAGCAAATTTAGAGGCACAGTTAACTTCGTAAATCGTAAATAATCAACAAAAATCACATCTAAATACTATAAACATTATTAAACTATCAAATGTAAAATAAATCAAAAAGTTGTCAGTGAACAGTGCCTGATTCTTGAAATAGGGAACTTTGGAGAAAAGATTTGATCAAACTTGTTCTCCTCCAGTGGCCCCTCTTGTATTCCAGGAGGCTGAAGTTGATGGATCTTGCTCCAAAACAAATTATATGCTCCCAAACATCTCAAAATCTATTTCAAACAATCTTTTGTAGAAAACATAGTAAGAGTAGTTATTACTCTTTTATTGTTGCACCATTCTTTCTTGTAAGAAAACCTCTATAAGCTCACTTTTCATGAAATTTATTTCAAATGTAAAATAAATCAAAAACATGTGAATGAACAGTACCCAATTCTTGAAACATAGATCTTTGGAGAAAAAATGTGATCAAACGTGCTCTCCTCAGTTGCCCCTCTTGTATTTTAGGAGGTTGAAGTTGATGGATCTTGCTCCTAAACATCTCGAAATCTATTTTAAACAATCTTTTGTAGAAAACTATACATAATAAGCGTGTAGTGACTCCTCTTTTATTGGTGCACTATTCTTTCTTGTAAGAAAGCCTCTATGAGCTCACTTTTCATTTAAAAAAATTTTAAAACAAACAAATCTTTCAACATTTTCAAACAATGTAGTAAAAGAAAACTACACAACTACACAAAACGGATACAAACTTATTGTTTCTTCAAAATTGCATCATTAAATTTAAAATCCGTCACACTTCCACTGTCTTGCATTGTTCCAAAGAATATCTCACCTCAACCTCCATGAAAGCTACTTGGACCAAAACTTCACAAGTTCTTCAAAATCATGCCCCCTTACAGACCAGTGTTGAGAGATGGACAAAAGAAAGATTGATTTTCATGTATAAGCAAGTGTAATGCTTGAAAATCAATCTTCTTTCATCCTTTCTCAAATAATATTATCTAGTAACTTCTCCTAAGCTTGAAACACCTTGCATCATTCATGGTTTGTACAGAACATTGATTGCCTCGAGTTTCTACACAAAAATGATTTGAGATCACAAGAGAATCTTAGATGAGAGAAGAAGTGGCGGGATTTGAAAGAAACCCAAGATAGAGCAAGAAGAAGGCAAGGTGAATCTTGTTCAAAAATCTTGAAAGTTTTGAAAGAATGAAAGTGAAATGGGAGGGAAATTCAAGCAAAGAAGGGAAATGACGAGATTTTGGCGTGAGATTGTGTCCCATGATAGGGAGAATAGAGAAAGAAGTTTCTCACTCAAAAGAAAGGAACAGATTTGAAAATAAGGTTGGAGCAAGAAAAAATTGAAATGGAGCTCAAAAATGAGGGAGAGGGAAGAGAAATGAGAGAGAATGAGAGGAGCGTGGTAGTTGGATGGGAGGATTTGGTTTCACAACAAATGGTGCAAGTTTGGTTGGGAAACTAGGTTTTTCAGTTTGGTTACAATTCAAAAACGTTGGATGGACAAAAGTAGAGCCTAATCCGCCTTCACAGCCACCCTCATCCACATTTAAAACAACAGAACAACATCATCAGAAGGTAAAAGGCATTCATTCAACATCCTTCTCTCTACACACCTCTACATTCATCACATTTACTCTAGCCACATTTCCTCTGGAAGCCTAACAGCCTCAGAAAGACCCAGTGGACTTCACAACCCAACACAAGCTCTTAGTGACTGAGCTCAAGCTCAGGAAACACATAGATGACCTATGAAACATAAAACTCCAGAAAATGACAACTTCAAGACTGCATAACTACCATGAACACATCCTGATAACTCAAGGTATAACAACCATGCTCATATCTTCCTTGACAAAATCCTTGAACAATCCCGGATCTCTTTGACTTCAAGTCAATCATTTGCCTCATATACTCCAAGCCATCATCCCTCTTCTATGCCATCAAACACTACTAAGAGTTCTTCAATTTGCACATAGCCATCAAACACTACTACCCCATAGCCTATGAGCAAACTTCATGAACAACATGCTATATTAAAACCCACCACAACTCTGTGAGAGAACCCACACTGAGAGCAACATAAGCAGCCAAGAATTCCACACAAGTCCTTCCTATGATACCAGACTGCAATCGGCCAGTCTTCTTCTTGCGAGATCCACGATCAAGTATGGTGACAATCACAGAGCCATTTCTTCAACCAACAACATGCCATCTCCATTATAGAATAACACCTTTGGTTTGCATGAAACCCACTATCTATCTCTTATCTTACGCGACAGTCAACCTCTCTGTGCTTTTGCGATCTCCTTCCTTCAAGTCCTGAAGGTCACCACCGCAGCAACTATCTATCCTTCAAGCCTTTGGAACCTCCAAACAATTCCCCACCACTCCCTGCGAGCTCACGTAGTTCTTCTTTTTCCAAAGGTCCTCCCCTTCTACGAGCCTCCACACCCGTCAGCTCCAGTCCACCCCAGCTACCCATCTCTGCCTCCGCTCTCCCTAGTTCACAGAGCTTTGGCCTCTATTATCCACGAACTTCAACACTCCATCCCGCGCCCATATGATGGAATACCACTTCTAGCAGCTCACGACTGCGCCCTCCCTTTCTACGAGTTGCATCCCAGTTGCCTGTCTCCTTCGTGCAATCTGAGCATTGCAGCTTCTCCAAGCTTGCTCTCTGAACACACACCCCCTTCGTCGCGTACTCCCCCTCCTCGTATATTCTCGCCAGAACCATGCAGACCCTTTGATCACAGAGCTTTGCTCTTCCCACACGACGAATCCTTACGCTCCCTCTGAGCTCGCATGCTCCCCCGAGCTCACGTAGTAGAGACACCCTCAGTCAATGACCTCCCATTCTCTACTTAGACTGCCTTCACCATCCCCGTGCCTCTACAACCTCTCCCTTCGTCTCGCGAATCCTCTCCACAAGTAGCAGCTCCTCCCCACTGCGAGTTTTCTTGCTCTATCAAGAAGAGTCCCCCGTTCAACAACACGATTCCCCCCAAAACTCTCCGGTAGCTCCTTCTTTATATGATGATCCTCCGTGTGCCCATGATCTCCTCTCAAACTCTCGTGCAAGCTGTCTCTCCGCGTACGTGACTTCATCCTTTTCTCTAGAAGCTCCTCTTTCCTCGTTTACGTAGCCACCTTTGCATGCATGCTTTTTTGATATGTGCCACATCATCCTAATTAGCCACCTCATGCTTTCTTTTTTTACCTCTCTTCCACCTTTCCTTCAAACTTTATACCATGGCTATTAGTGCCTATATTCCAACCTTAGGCACACCACATTTGCACATAACCTTCTAGGCTCACATTTTTATTGCTTGATTGCCACATACAACCGCATGTCCATGAAGCCCACAGACCATGACATGGATGCACACACAACTTGCAACAAATCGAAAATCACTCATGGCAAGATAAACACAGGACAGGACGGCAATGAAAAGCATGTCATCCCACACAATTTGCTCTGGAGTGTCTGATGCACCCACAGTGCTTCTCATCATCTCCCAAAAGTCCCCGTAGAGGTATCTACCATCTCAAGAAAGTATATCATCAGTGTGGAGTCCTTTATGAGGGTGTCCATAATTCAAAGCCACCACCCATGTGCTATGTACAAAGCTATGCACCTGCCCATCAGCATGCAACAAGTGAAACATTTTTATATTTTTATCCACACAACGTGATGGGAGAGTTGAGGTAGCAAGTGGGAGGTCTACATCAAACTTTGGTCCATTTGAATAAAGAAATAAGAAAGTCAGTCCATTTCCAATATTCTATTGCCCTCCACTAGCCAATATTATACTTAGTTTTATTCACCTCATCCTTTCATGTCACCATCCCAAAGGCTCTGTTATAGGTCCCCTTTTTGAGTCCAATAATCTATCATGCCATCCATACCCTCATCTTGTACATTATGGAGAGTAGTATACTCATTCAAGACATCAGGATAGCTATCCTCTAGCTCTATGCATCTCTCCATCACTCCTTGAATATCACCTAAATCTCCTTGATTGCATGCCCTGGTTGAGTGCAAGTATAGGAGCAGTTGGTACTCTCTCCCCTTCCGCATCCTATATAATGGGTTCATACTTGTAAATAATGCTAGTGTGTCAGTCAATATTGAAAAGAGAAGGAAAAATTTTGCCCACAACTAACAGTGCATGTAATCTGAGAATCTGTAAGATTAATGAATGCAACACATTTTTGCATTACCCCTGTTCTTGTGGCTGACTATTATATTTTCTTGAAATAGTTTCTTGGCTGTGCTGACTGCTGTTGAGCAAAGGCTTCTGTCCTTGATTTGTAGGCATGTTTCATCAGATTGTTGAATCAGCTACAGTTAATGTAATTTGACTCTGAATTCCTTTGCATAATATTGTGTCTGCAATTAAAATTGAAATGAAATCTGTTGAGAGGAATTAGGATTGGCGATTTCTAAGATATAGTTTCAAGTGATAGGATTGGCGTGCATCTGGTGGGGGTTGGCATTCCTCTACAGCAGAGGTTTGACTAGTTCCTCGAGAAAATTGAAGACAAATTTGTCAAATGGAAGCATAAGAATCTCATTTTTTGGGCCAGCTCACAGTGGCGAAATACATTTTAGCTTTTGTTGTTGTGTATGTGCGCTCTATAATACCTTTTTCAAAGCCATCATTTGCTGGGTTGGAGAGGCAGCCGTGTGACTTTTAATGGTAGCAGCAGCAACATGTTATTGTCTAGTCCACAGTCACACTTCCAGTAGGGGCTGGGCGGCTGGGATTGGAGGATCTCAGAAGTAGATCAAGGAGATTGTGTGCTAGGTGGGTAAGTAAGATAGAAGATGCGCAGCCGTGGGCAATAATAACTCGGTGATGGATTACTTTGAATGGTGCGGCGGCAGGATTTAAGGGAGAGGAAGTTCGTTGGCAAGATGTTCTATTCTCTGAGGTAGGATTTAAGTTAGCTGACTTCGAGCTGATTAGGCAACTTGTGCTGATTTGGAAGAGTAAGCTTGCTCAGGTTGAGTGGAGAGGAGGAAGTCACTCAACTTCTCGATTTGGCTTTCAAGGTTCCCTTTGTGGATAATGTACCATTGTAGTGCTTGCCCTCAGGAACCGTAGGCTGGCCATGTCTATGTACAAGAAGGGAGTGAGATACTCTTATGATGTGTGGGTTAGTAGCTGACAGAAATGGCTTGATGCAAATGTAATTGGGTGCAGATATGGGCTGACGCAGAGGGAAAGGATCTTTATGCCTGATACAACTGGGGCTCTCAAAGAGGATTGGCTGACGAATGCAAGGAGAACAGCCATGGTTGGGCTAAGAGGATGGGTTAATGCTAAGGGCAAGGCCCTAAATAAATACAACTGCCGTGACTGGGGAGACATGGTGGTAACTAATGTCTTCAGACAAGCTACACAATGACATACACGTCCATAGGTGTGTTCTTTATCCACCCATGGGCTACTATTTGTAACTCTGTATTGGGGAAAGGTTCGCCCAATGAGATACATGCCCATAGCTGTGTTCTTGATAGATTCACCCAATTACCTACACTTCCATAACTATGTTCCTCTTACCCTGCCTGGCTATTGTTCAGGTCTTGCATGATTTCACATATAACTTTTGCAAAGCAGCTTTGCAGATCTCTCAAAGTGCCATAGTTCTTGGTTTGAACCTATATTTCCTCATGGACCTCAAGGGAAAACTCATGGGTGGTGCACAAGTCCAGAAGATACCTCCCATACTGTGGTGAGGGTGGTGCACAAGTTCAGCACTGTGGTGAGGGTGGCCCTACTATGTACATCCTCTGATCTCCGACCAAAGCTGGTCTCCCATACTGTGGTGAGGGTGGGGCATGATCAGGAGATCACTTGGGCAGTCATGCCACTTTATAAGGGAGAACAAACTGCCCTTTATATCACGGATGAACCCATGTATCGTGAATTAGCAGCAGATGAAATAGGAACGAAAGATCTGCCCAAGATAGGGGAGAAGTGACTGAGTATGGGAGACATTTTCTGGCCCTAGGAAGTGCAAATGGATTGGTCATCTGTAATGGTTTGGCATGCTGGCCAGATTCGAATGCCCTGACATGCTGGAATAATAAACGGGGATCTAGCACAGTAGACTACCTGATGGGTTCACCCACCATGACACAAGACATACCTTCCTTTTTCATTTCAGGGAGACCCATAGGTCTAGCAGCTGATCATGCATATCTGACATTTTCTATGACATGTGGATGTGTAAGAGTGACCTCTCAAAACCACTCTCGTTTGCCAAGATATCATTTCACCTAGGAGACCTCCAGGATTTATGGCAGTGCAGTACACGATGGCTTGTTCACATTGGATCCGAACAGCCCCCTAGATGAGCTCACAAGAGGACTGGGTGACATATTACATGTGTCAGCAACGGTTGCTTTCCCCCAGACCAGGCCTTCCTCTAAACCCTCTTGCAATATGCCTGGACAGCCCCCCATCCCCCTCCCTTTAGACAACTGGCTGGGCCGTAGTACCTTTGTGACTTTGAGGATGGTTTTGGATGCTATTGATACACTCCATAATGGCAAAGCTCAAGACCACAATGGTTTAATGGCAGAACACTTCTCCCTCGATGGTCAGAAAACACAACAGTACCTCTTCTCAAAAGTGGAGATCCCCCAGTCTCAAGCAACTACAGGACAATTATGATCAGCCACTACCGAGCCAAGATCTTTGGATCTATCCTGGAATGAGAGCTTAGTAAGTGGACCGAGACACATGGACTCAGGGCCACTGGCCAAGCTGGTTTCAGACGAGTTTTCACAACTCTGGATCATATACTTAACCCTCAAAGCTATTATGAGGAGGGACGAGCAAGGGGGAAGAGGATATATTGCTGCTTTGTGGATTTTCGCAGAGCTTTTGACACAGTACCACAGGCTAGACTCATGAAAAGATTGCAGGATATTGGAGTCCCAGAAAAGCTGCAATTGGGGATATATGCACTTTATGAGACGGTGATAGGCAGGATATGATCCCCTGGAGGCACATCGAATCCAGTTACCAGTACCATTGGAGTGTAACAAGGATGCCCACTCTCATGCACTCTCTTTGGGTTATACATTGATGAGATATTGGATTACATTGACAGGTTGGGAGGCCAGCAGGGACCTTGATCCCCATCTTGCTATATGCAGATAATATCGTACTTACTGTAGATTCACAGGAAGACCTACAGCAGCATTTGAGAGCTTTGCAGTCTTTCTGTGAGGACAGGGATCTTACGGTAAACCTTGGAAAAACCAAAGTGATGGTCTTCAACACCATACAAGCTTGGGTGATCAGATCCGAACATCAATTTACGTTTAGAGATGAGGTGGTGGAACATACACAATCATATGTATACTTGGGAGTTACCTTCAGTGTGCCACAATTCTCCATGAGGTTGTGTAGCAGAGGCTAGACTGACACAAGTATATGCAGCCTTGGGAGCACTAGAGAGGAAATGTGCCAACTGTCAGTTCCAGGAGCCATGCACGAAGCTCTGGTTATTTGATGCCTTGGTCACACCCACACTACTCTATGGCTCACCTATTTGGGGACCCAGCTTATATCACACATGAAGGCCACTTAATGGGCATGACGGGCCAGAAAGAGATTACTACGACGGATGGCACATTGTGGAGAGACCACTGCTAACTATGATAGCACGCTGATCTGAAGCAAACCATCTACCCCACATGAGATCACCAAGGCAGAGATGGGAGCTGCACCGGAAGTCACCGAGGCCCTTTGTCAGTCAATGACATTTTTGCAGCAGATATGGAAGCTCCCGAGACACAAATACCCTCACTTGGCATTGACCTCTTCTAGACAGCTAGCAGAGGAGGGAGACACACGGTGTTGGTATAGTCGAATGGGCACTTGGTTACGACTACATGGCATGGAGATTGATACACTCCCCCCCTTTGAGTATAGCCTTGACTCTCCCTTCTTGGACCTTAGCTGTTCTGAATGGACTAAGGTTATCAGGATGGACATAATGAGGGTAGATATGGAGAGGACTTGGTCGACCTCCCTCGCCACTAGGAACTAAGAAGACCCATTATCGGGATCATTTTCTGCACCTCTCCTTGGATGGCTCCGTGACTCGCCCCTCTTAAATGGACACTCACCTCTCGCATGGCATCCGTAGTATCATTGGACAGATCCGCACCTCGAGCCTGAGGACCGAATCTGCCAACTTTGCTACCAGGAGGTGGAGACAGAGGAACACTACATATGCAGATGGACTGTGTACTATGAGAGTCGAGGGAGATACTGGTATCTCTTTAGGGAGGGATTCGGCCCCTTATGGCAAATGATAGAGTATGAGGAGCAGAGACGCCTGGGGCTCTTCTTATTAGAGCTCAGATGCCATCAAAAGGCTCTTCTGCGAGCCAGGGTAGTACACCAGGACCCACCTCGCCAGTGAGACATGACAGATTTCTTCACTACCAGACCTATCCCAGTTGCCTACCCCAACTCCTGTGGCACCTTCGGTGCACCAGACACAGCCCTCGCACATGATGCCCATGCCCACTAGGACCTCGTTCCCGACCATCCCACTACCGGTGGATCAGAGCTATCATCACTCGCCACCCACAGGAGATGGCTTCCCCGCCATTTCAGCATCTCCTTTCTACAGCACCCCATGGGAGAGATCCTGAGCTGATCCTTGTCATCATCTTTATTTTTATTTTTAGAAGAGTTTTAGAGTTTAGGAGGTTATAACTTTTTATTCTTGTATCTTAACCCAGAGGTTTGTTAAAGTTCTATTCTTGTATCTTAACCCAGAGGTTTGTTGTAGCAATAGACCATTCCTGAAGCCACAAAGGAATGGATTATCTCACTCGACTGCATACTAGGGAAATGGGAAATACTACTACTTATGTGGCGATGGATGAATTGAGCTCTATCACAATACAATATTCAATATCTCATGTCACTTGGTAATGTATTGATACTGCAGTTAAGCACCATGGTACTGCCTTGGGTATTGTCAGGGATGCAATAATTTAAGTAGGAACGTTCCACGATTTTGGGCAGTAAGCTCACCCCCAAAACAACGTATCAAGCTCAATCAGATGAGCAATCTGAGAAGTGTTGCGGAATATAAGGCACCTCTACTATGAGATAGAGAAGGCTTAGATAAACGGTTGTTCCCATCTTACTGCTTACGATTATAATCAGGAACTTGTCAATCAACAACAGCCCATTCATGATTCAAGGCATTGCATGGCTGCAAAATTAACTTCCAACTAAAGTTATTGATGCGACAATGACAAAATGATGGCACGGCCAAAGCATGAGTTTTTGGCAACTTTAAAGAATATAAGCAATGTCAAGCTGGAATAGAAAAGAAAGCTGCTAGGAAATGGAGGCACCTGGAATTCATGGGATAAACGATTGTTCCCTTACGATTATAATCAGGAACTTGTCAATCAACAACAGCCCATTCATGATTCAAGGCATTGCATGGCTGCAAAATTAACTTCCAACTAAAATTATTGATGCGACAATGACAAAATGATGGCACGGCCAAAGCATGAGTTTTTGGCAACTTTAAAGAATATAAGCAATGTCAAGCTGGAATAGAAAAGAAAGCTGCTAGGAAATGGAGGCACCTGGAATTCATGGGAGCTGCATGTGCTTTAATTTCACAAAGATGCACATGCATCATTGAAAGTGAACAGTAACACTAAGAATGCCACAGGTTATATATATATAAATAATACATACATACCCACACACACACAAATAAAAAATTTCACTCCCCCATATATATATAAAGATAGATATAGAATATATATATATATATATATATATATATAAAATTAAAAAATTAGATGGGGGAGTGAATTTTTTTATACATATATATATAGGAAAACATATATTTAAATATGAACAGAATATAGATACATATTTATATATTATTTATTTTTTTTTTAATACATAATATGGTGGTGAAATTTTTTTATTTCCCTTCACCTAAGTGTGAGGAAAGAAAAGAGCAAACTAAGAAGAGATTAACCTTATGTAAAACAACAAGATGAATTTCATCGAAGGGGATAATGCCTTTATGCTTTTTGGATGAGAAATTGACTAGCCCAAGTAGCTTATTATCAAGGTTGCAGAGGTACTTGAAGGGCTCGCTGAGGACGAGCATATTGAATGCACGTCGCACTGCATTCCCACTAAAATGGTAGTGGTGCTTGTGGCCTTGTGTGTCCTTGATGGATGTTATGTTGGTGTTTCCATTATAGTGGTGGACAAATTGTGATCCCAACTTAAGATCTAGGTAGAACAGGAACTTGTTAACAATGGGGCACAGGCTGATTGCTTTTGCAGATGCGAGTATATCTCTGGATCTTGCAAGTCTTGGTAGCAGGCTGCACTATGGTAATAAAATTTGAAGTGTGTCATCTCGGTGTATCGCTTGTGAGAATGGATGACTACCCTTGCTAAGGCCTCGACCCACTTTGTACCCAGGGCAAGAAACCACTTAATTGGATGGAGTGTTCTATGTATATGGCAGGTACTTCTAGTCCTTCAATCTTCCTTTTCTTCAGCGGGCCGTCGTGATGTTGAGAAAAACGCTTGTGTGTCACTATCCCATTTCGTCGCTTGGTACTAGAAGAGGTGCATCAACCACCCTACATGGGACACAGAGGTGTCGCTGTGACGTATCAAACTGTAATTCAAGATTTTTTTTGGCCTAAACTTGAAGTTGATGTTGCATCTTTTGTTGCACAATGCCTTATTTGCCAGAAAGTAAAGAGCTACAAAGGCAAATATCAAGGTTTGCTTATGCCTTTACGAATCCCTGATGGTCCATGGGAATAGATCTCTATGGATTTCATTACCTAGTTTTCCTACGACTAGCTTAGGTTTCAATATGATTTGGACTATCATAGATAGATTTAGCAAACATGCTTACTTTATCCCATGCAAGAAGACCTTGACCGTCGTTCAGGCTGCTCATTTGTTCATCAAGCACATTTTTGTACACCATGGCCTTCCTAAAGTAATCGTGTCAGATAGAGATAGTAAATTTTGTAGTAACTTTTGGATCGCACTCTTTGACAATCTTGGTGCAAAATTAGACTTCTCTACCGCTTTTCATCTCGAGTCCAATGGTCAGACTGAAGTCACATAAATACTATTTGTGACAGGTTATGTGCTTATGTGTTTGGTCAACTAGGCAAATGGGACAAATATTTACCCATTTTACAATTTTTCTACAACAACACTAAGCACTCTGCTACAGGCAAATCTCCATTTCAGATTGTCTATGGTGGCAAGACCATTCCTACTCCCTTGACCCGACTTAAACATCAAGTAGAGGGGCTGCTGACCGATTCACTGAGGATTTCTCTAGCATTTTGACTACTGTTCGAAAGAACATTGAGCACGCTCAAGCTGTCTACACTGCACGATCAATGCCTATTTTTTTAATGGGTAGGCTAGTGTATTTACGGCCAAGCATTGCTATAAGAATTGTAAAAATCAATGTATGCATGCCAATCACTATTTTTGTTGACCTATTTAACAAGTATCTAGTCAAGGTGTACAAAACAATGCTCACCTACAGAGCGATTGGAAATGAAGAGAACCTTGACTTCTTGGATGATGGTTGGGATAAATCAACATCTAACAACATTTAATATGTGGTGGTGCCAAGTACAGTCACCATTAAGTATATGATTGCAAGCCATACTTTTATATTTTCTTTCTACTATAAATGCAGTAGGATCATTGCAAATAAATTAGTTCCAATGGACCAAGACCTTAACTCATTTGGCTCCAAAAATGAAGTATTGGAGACTCATTGGAGATCAAGGTCTATGAAGATGGAATACTACCTCAATAAGATAGTGTTGTACATTGCATCATGACATTCATGTGGAGACAGAGGCCAGCATTTCAAAAGAATTCTCATTCATTGTCAACAACAAAAAGATACCTAGATTGTTTAAAAATCAATTTTTTATCTTCATTTTTTATATTTACATGATTCATTGTATTCATTCGTTATACACATGACTAACAAAACATTGCAACAGCTATTGCATAGGAAAGAGAGCACAATTCAATGTAAAAGCATGACTAGAGGGACTGTTTAGATTACTTCTAAGTACTCAATAATACAATGCATAGGAGTTCTCATGATTTTTGTACATGTATGGTACTTCTCAATGATTTTTAAGCCAACATCCCACTGATCTTAGTAATTCTGTATAGGTGTAGATATTTACTACTGTCCAACTCATAGAGGAGGAGGATCCTTATTCACAGACTGTTGCTTTTTTGGATCCTATTTTGAATGCAATTTCTACTCTGCTGTCGAGGAGTTTGGGGTAGACTTTCAGCTTTTGCTACACGTGGATGCTTCTCTAGAGGACTTTGAGCATGTGATGCACCTGGACAATCCTCTATCTTCTCCTCATGCAGCACTGGCTCCTCCTATACCTTTTGCTTCTCTACCTTTTGCTCTAGCGTCATCATCTCTTCTTGATCTTACTCTGAACTATTGGGGAAGCATAGTAGAGAAGCTCTGCTACTAGTCTAACTCTATGCTCTAAACTATTGAGAAAACAAACTATAGAAGCCTTGCTATTAGTCTAGCTCTATGCTCTGAACTATTGGGGAAGCATACTATGGAAGCTCTACTACTAGTCTAACTCTAAATCTATATACACAGTCCAAATTGTGACTTTCCTCCTTCAATTGTACCAAACAATAATGAAAACGGAAATTTTTTGACCCTATATGAAACTTTTGTACATGAGTTATTCACAATGGAAAGCTTATGGTTCTTACAAGTGATAAGGCCTCAACCTTTGCTAATTTTACTGATTTCTCATATGCTTATCTTTCCTTACAAGAAGGTACCTTTGAGTCTTAATTTGAATTCAATGTTTCTACCTTGTAATTAATACCATTGACTAACACTACATATTATAGGTATTGCAAAGAAGAAAAAGCACAATTTGATGCAAAGACATCCCAAATGGGATTGTTGACAGAAATCAAAAACCCATATTATTACAAATCAATTGTATAACTACAAAAATGAGAGAGTCATAAGCAATGACATCCCAAATGGGATTGTTAAGATAAATCAAAACTCATATTACAGATATTGTATCAATACAAAAAAGAGTGAGTCAATAATCAAAATTTAAAATACAACTATGATGACATGATCTAATCCTATGTAGATGAAGTCAGAGGTTGATGTGGAGGCTATTTTGAATACAAAACTCATATTACAGATATTGTATCAATACAAAAAAGAGTGAGTCAATCAAAACTCAAATTACAGATATTGTATCAATAGTGAGTCATAATCAAAACTCATATTACAAATATTGTATCAATACAAAAAAGAGTGAGTCAATAATCAAAATTTAAAATACAACTATGATGACATGATCTAATCTTATGTAGATGAAGTCAAAGGTGGATGTGGAGGCTATTGTGAATACAAAACTCATATTACAGATATTGTATCAATACAAAAAAGAGTGAGTCATAATCAAAACTCATATAATAGATATTGTATCAATACAAGAAAGAGTGAGTCATAATCAAAACTCATATTACATATATTGTATTAGTACAAAAAGGAGTGAGTCATAATCAAAATTTAAAATACAACTATGATGACATGATCTAATCCTATGTAGATGAAGTAAGAGGTTGATGTGGAGGCTATTGTGAAGGTTGTTCATTAGGTAGAGGCTGCAACCCCTCAGACACAATGGGCTCACCTCCAAGAGGTTGATCCCTACATGTTGGACGATCATCATGTGTTGGTGGATCGTCCTCATATGGATGTTGGCCCTCTAGGGGAAGCTTCTGTTGAGATATCGAGCTCCACTCGTGATATGCCAGGGTGACCATTGTGCATTTATGTCACCGACTTGTTAGCTGTAGATGTGGTTGGTACACCGCCCATGAATAATAGCTGGATGACAACTATCCTTATGTACTCTAGTTCGTGGCTTAGTTAGTATGCCACCTTAGTTAGCTGAGTTTGGTTTGAGACCCACATATAGGGTTCTTCTATTTCTTTGTACTAGAGTTCTTTTTGGCTTTCACAACTAAGAAGAGGAAAACTGTTTTCAGCCTCCACCTTTGTGTGTATTCCCCCATTGTGTATGTGAGAAAGCTGCAAGTGAGACTCCTTTCTTCTCTCCCACTATCTTCACATGGTATCAGAGCCTGGTTCGTGGTAAGGAGCTCGGAGCTCAAGAAAGCAAACCAAGTTCGCGGTGTCCTGGTAAGAGGACTAGTGTTGCTTTCCTTTTTCGAGTTTGGGAGCAAATCTCTGCAGGTAGCATAGCCGGAAAGTGCAAGAGTGCATTGTCTCAGATTGAGACGCCCTTCGTGGTGTGGTGAGAGGGCAGTATATGCTACGGGAAAGGGCATAGCTCGGGGTGACTTTATTTTTCTGATTCGAGGCCATTTCGGGGCCCATTTTGGAGGCGGAAGTTCTCCGCAAGCACTGAGAAAAAGGCCCTGTTTTTGCTGTGCGACCACTGCTCTGCAGGTCGATGAAAAGTTACCACAGAAATCGCATCGTATGCCTGTGCGCAGAGATATTGGGAGCTACCGAATCATCCTTATTACCTGTTCATGCAAAATCGTCACTAGGAAGTGACTGTGTGGTCAAATACCACTTTTGTCAGTTTTGCAGATTTGCCCTTGTGAGGCAGAAGCTGTGTTTTTTGCAGTGACAGAATATTGTGCAGTGTTCTGTAATGGCGTCTGATTCTCTTTCATAGATTGTCACTGAAAAGCTTGACAAGAACAACTTCCAAGCATGGAAGTTTAGAATGACGAATTTCCTTATGGGAAAAGGCTATTGGGAGTTCATTACAGGAAATGAAGAAGAACCAGTTCTTCCTAATGTTCCCAATCAACAGGAAATGCAGGCATTTAAAGGATGGCACGAGTATTGGCTGTCTATCAGTATTTCAGATTCTACGAATGTGCATATTCAGGATGCAAGTACGCCAAAGGAGGCATGGGATACTTTGGCAAAAATGTACAGCACAAATACGCAAGCCAGGAAAATGTAGCTCAAGCAGGAGTTGCACAATGTGCAAAGAGAAAATATGAGCATCAATGACTACCACATGAAGGTGAAGAAAATTGCAGATGAACTTGGGTCGCCAGTGGAAGATGATGATTTAGTTTCTGTGACCTTGAATGGTATAGGAAAGGATTATGCACAGTTTCGGACATCCATTGCCGTCCGTGAAAAATTTCGTGATTTTGAGGAGTTGTTTGCTCTTCTAATTTCTGAAGAGCAGAGAAATGGTGGTGCATCTTCTTCAGGAGGAACTTTAAAAGAAACTGTCTTCTACTCAAATGCTGGAAGAGGTAGAGGCAGAGGTAGAGCAGGCCGATCTGGAGGCCGTGGTAGAAATCAGAATATGCATCAAACTCAAGAAAACCAGTCCTATGGAGGAGGACGTGGTAACTCTAGAGGCAGGGGGAGCCAAAGAGGTCATGGTGGATGGCAGAGAGGCCAAAATGCAAACAGCAATGTTGAATGCTACTACTGTGGTAAAATGGGTCATATGGCTAAAGACTGCTATAAAAAGTAGAATGACATCATGAATGGAAAATTGCAGCAAGGGAATTATGCATCTTCTAGTAGACAGGGCGATGACAGAAATGAGCATTTATGGTGCAGCACATGACCAATTCTATGACAAGTGCAGAAGAAAGCAATGATGTGTGGTATGTTGACTCAGGTGCGTCAAACCACATGACAAGTCATGTAGAATGGATGCAGGATGCAAGGAAAATGGAAAGACCAGGATTTGTGGAGACTGGTGATGATACTGCACATCCTATTGTGCAGATTGGTAAAATTCCTTTGTCTATGTAAAATGGTAAAAAGAAATACTTGTCTGATGTATTTCATGTCCCGAATATCACCAAGAACCTGGTTTCTGTTGGTCAAATGGTTGAGCAGGGCTTGCACGTCAGATTTAATCCTCATGGATGCTTTGTTGAGTATATGAAAAATAATGGTCGCTTGATAGCAAAAGGAAAGAAGAAGGGCAGGATGTTTACGTTGGATGCGGACATGCCTGAATTGAGTGTAGCAATGTTTGCACATGGGACCGGTGTAGTTGCAGATATTGATATCTGGCATAAACGCATTGGTCATGTTATTGTACAACGACTTAAATCAATGCAGGCCCAAAATATTGTTGCAGGATTGCCTAAATTCAATTGCCTAAATTCAAGGTTGCAGAAATGCATAAGGTATGTGAAGCCTGTCAATTTGGAAAACAGGCAAGGAAACCATTTCCTAGACATGTTAAAGAGAGTAAGAAGCGATTGGAATTAATCCACTCTGATGTGTGGACTACTAAAGCTGCATCTATTGGAGGCTGTCATTATTTTATCACTTTTATTGATGACTACAGCAGAAAAGTTTGGGTGTATTTTATGAAAAAGAAAACTGAAGTGTTTGGGCATTTCAAAGCTTTTAAAGCTATGGTTGAAAAAGAAACAGGCCTGAAATAAAATGCCTAAGGTCAGATGGAGGGGGAGAGTACCTCTCAAATGAGTTTGCAAGGTTCCTGCAGGAGCATGGCATAAAGCAGCAATATTCATGCAGTCATACCCCACAGCAAAATGGACTTGCAGAAAGGAAAAACAGGCATATTGGAGAGGTATCTCGGGCCATGCTAAATGAAAAAGACCTACCAGATTATTATTGGGCTGAAGCAGTTGCTACAGCAGTTTACATAATGAACAGGACTCCCACTGCAGCAATACATGGCATGACGCCAGAGGAGATGTATACTAGTAGGAAACCAGATATTTCTCATTTGAAAATTTTTGGTTGCATTGCCTATGTTCATGTGCCAGATGAGTTGAGGTCTAAGTTGGATCCAAAAGCTGAGAAGTGCATCTTTATTGGTTATTCTCTCTAGCAGAAAGGGTATAGATGCTATAACCCTTCTACTCGTAAGTTTACAGTGAGCAGAGATGTTGTTTTTGATGAGATGAGTAGCTGGTATAAACCAGTAAATGTGATTGATGATGTAGATGCACAAAATGGTAATGTTGCACAGAATTCACAATAGCAATCACAAAATATTAGTGGACCTACAGTGTCCTCTAGCAGTGGTTCACATACTTTGCCATGGACAGGCAGATTGAGATCAGGAGAATCTCCTCAAAGCAATGTAGATAGTGGTATGCAGGTATCATGAAAAGGAAAAGAGAAGGTAGATCAGCCCATGTTTGATGTGAATGCAGGTCACTCTTATGTGGATGGTGAATCCAGTGGCTCAGAACAGAGCATTGATGATGAGTTGGGTATTCCTTCTGTTGTTACACTTGGAGTAAGGAAGACCAGGGATTTTTTGAGAGCACCTGGAAGTGAGCCTCTTTTGCGCAGGTCTACCAAAGCTAGGTATCCTGTGGATAGGTTGAAATATGATGGATTTACAGCCATTCACTATTCCTATATGGTCAAAGTGATACAGGAACCAGAACCCACTTCTTTTGAGCAAGCCATGGGAAAAGAAAAATGGGAGAAAGCCATGGATGAAGAAATGGATGCCTTGGAAGCAAATGCTACATGGGAATTGGTGCCTTTGCCTAAAGACAAGAATGCAATTGGCTGTAAGTGGGTTTATAAGGTGAAGCACAATGCAGATGGTTCTGTGAACGGATACAAGGCAAGATTAGTTGTCAAGGGGTATGCATAGACATATGGCATTGATTATGAAGAAACATTCAGTCCGATTGCAAGGATGGCAACCGTAAGAGCAGTCATTGCTATGGCTGCATCAAAGGGATGGTCTTTACATCAGATGGATGTAAAGAATGCCTTCTTGCATGGTGATTTGCAAGAAGAGGTCTTTATGGAGCAGCCACCAGGTTATGTTCATGCTATTCATCCTGAGTTTGTTTGCAGGTTAAAGAAAGCCTTGTATGGCTTGAAGCAAGCACCTAGAGCATGGTCTGACAAGATAGGACAGTATCTTGTCACTATTGGCTTTCAAATTTCCAAGGCAAAGTTCTCACTTTATGTGAGAAAAACAGAGAAAGGTATTATGCTGCTTGTCATTTATGTTGATGATTTGATCATCACAGGTGATAGTGATGAAGATATCCTTCATGTGAAAATGCTATTGAAGCAGAAGTTTGAGATGAAGGATTTGGGAGAGCTGCGTTATTTCTTGGGCATTGAGGTGATTAGATCACCAAGTGGGATACGGCTCTTGCAGAGGCAGTATGGATTGGACATTCTATCCAAATATGGGATGACAGGCTGTAAGCCTATTTCAGTTCCTTTAGAGCAGAATGTGATGCTGAGCGTAGATGCAGGTGAGCTTCTGGAAGACCCTACTATGTACAGACGCATAGTAGGAAGTTTGATTTATATGACTATTACCAGGCCAGATTTGAGCTCTGCTGTTGGATTGGTAAGTCAGTTTATGCAGGCTCCAAGGAAACCGCATTTGGATGCGGCTAGATGCATACTCAGGTATGTGAAGTCCACATTACAGAATGGACTATTTTATAAGACTGGGGTTCAAATACAGTTGCATGGATACATTGATGCTGATTGGGCTGGTAGTATTTTTAATAGACGATCTACCAGTGGATATGTGTTCTCTTTGGGAGTGCTGCAGTCACTTGGAGCAGCAAGAAACAACCTACAGTTGCCTTGTCGAGCACAGAGGTTGAGTACAGGGGTGCAGCAATGGCTGCATGTGAGGTAGCTTGGTTGCATAAGCTACTTTATGATATGCATCAGTCTACAGATGGGCCAGTTGTCATTTATTGTGACAACATGAGCAGTATACACTTGGCAAATAACCCAGTCTATCATGCTAGAACAAAGCACATTGAGGTGCATTATCACTATGTGTGGGAGAAGGTTTTACTAGGTCTTATTGATCTAGTTTATGTCAGCACAGAGGATCAGGTCGCTGACATATTCACGAAGGCATTGGGTGCAGAGAAGGCGCAGAGAAGCTGCGCAAGTTCAAAGACCTGCTTGGTGTGCAGGAATTGGGATTGAGCTCGAGGGGGAGTGTTGAGATATCGAGCTCCACTCGTGATATGCCAGGGTGACTGTTGTGCATTTATGTCACCGACTTGTTAGCTGCAGATGCGGTTGGTACACCGCCCATGAATAATAGCTGGATGACAGCTATCCTTATGTACTCTAGTTCGTGGCTCAGTTAGTATGCCACCTTAGTTAGTTGAGTTTGGTTTGAGACCCACATATAGGGTTCTTCTATTTCTTTGTACTAGAGTTCTTTTTGGCTTTCACAACTAAGAAGAGGAAAACTGTTTTCAGCCTCCACCTTTGTGTGTATTCCCCCATTGTGTATGTGAGAAAGCCGCAAGTGAGACTCCTTCCTTCTCTCCCACTATCTTCACAGCTTCTCCTCCACATTGGGAGTCTCCTCAATTAGGATGGTTTTCTCATCCTCCTGCTCGTTTATACCACTTGTGGCAGTAGGCTCCTACACTTTAGTACAATAGGATCCATGACAACACACTCCTTATTGATGTAGTCCTTCACTACAAAAACATGCTCTAGATCTCTCTCGGGGTTCTCTATGAGCATAACCAAGGACTTTTCTATGGCAACGGATTGATGTCCATCCACATAGACTAATGTAAAACTATCCTCTGTAAGCTGCAAGCAGGAACAAGTGTAACAAAGATTAGATTATATTTTGTCTCATTATGTCATTTGTACAAGAGTCACTATGAATATATAGATTTATATACTTTTCCTTTCTAGTTGCACTTCTAGAAGTAACTATCTAGCATATACTTGGCATGGATCAATGTCTTCCACCCAAATGAATAGGCATCATCCTGTTGTGGCGCTTGCACAAACATAACAAACATTAGGGGAATTTTGGACTCAAAAAGGGCTTCTTACATTAGTCCCTTAAGATTTCTCTAACCTCAATATTAGCGAACCAGTGAATGGAAAGGCTTGGGCTTTAAAAGAATCAAGGATTCTATATTGGCCTCCCATTGGTGGAGAGACCTCCCTTGGTCCCCACTACTTGCCACTTGCCTCCCTCTTGACCCACCACCTCCTTGGGGCATTTACTCACCCCCTTGACTTTTGGATGGTCCCCCTACCCTCCTCAAATTCACGGGGATTTTTCCCCTTTTTTTAAAAGTGAAATTTTAAAAAAGTATCCCAACTACCCGAAACACCTCTTAGGAGTCTCCCCAAACTATCCCCATCCACTCACCACCTTCCTCTCAGCCTCTAGGCTCCTCTCAACCTTTTCTCGGCCTCCTTCCTCTTTATTCCCAATCTTTCTACAATGGTGAAGCCCTCCCTTTACCCTACACCAAAGCTATCTTTTCAATATTGTGTAGGGCACATTTTGAAGGACGGTGCTGTTTGGATTGCTCAAGAGTTTAGGCTAATGTCTTGGGTTACAATGCAACCTTCTACAAAAGGTCCATTCAAGGTTTCAAGAAAGGACAAAGCAAAGAAAGAGAAGGATTGGAAGGGTCGCATTGTTGGGTTTTGTAATACCAAAAAGGGTCTGAAGGTGAAGGTTTAGCACGTGTACATGGTTCAAGATATGAACTTGGATTCTACAAATCCTGCGTGGGTAGAAAACCTGTGATGGTACGTTGACGACTGTCAACACATGTACCCCATTGAAGTCTCCTGGCTGTAGTCTTGCGAACGAACAGTCATTCCCATGGGTCATGTCGCTGGACGAGTAAGCATGGAGGTGAGGTCCCCAAGTGTGATGTTTGCCTCAATGTGCTATCGTGGGGGGGGTTTGTCGCATGTCAGGCTCGAGCTTGGAGGCTCGAGCTTGGGTTCTGAGCTTGGGTTCGACAGGCTCGGGTCCTCAGGGTCATTGTCTGTCTGGGCCCTCCCGGACCTAGGCTATCTGGTCAAAAAAACTTATCATGCTCTGTTGCTGTGTGCCACGATCTCCCCTGCGGGCTCTGAGTAAACGATCTCTGAGACGTATTGCCTCGTGTATGAAAGCCGCTAAACATCGCTGGTCTGGGTAGGATAGTAGGCGAGGTAGAGAGCTGAAACCATCTCTGAAAAGGTAGTGGTACTAACCTCTGATCTCATAGTACACCGGGCATCTGAAAGCAAAATTCTCCTTTAACTCGATCTCTTGAGAGTCACATAAGGTGTAGATGCAACCCTCCTTGGGGATCCCCTCCACGTGCCTACTCTCAATATGGAGGCTGTGTGATGAGACCTGGAACTACCCAATCGAAATCCTCAAGGAGTGGACGAGATGAATCTGCGTGTATCTTGGTGGGTCGATGAAGCTCTCCTCCGAAATCTGTAAGTAGTGGTTGGTCTCTGTAGAAGGTGAGCTTCACACGGAGCTCACATGGCACCAACCAAGTCCTGAAAGTGTGTAGCTATAGGAGATCATCGCGGATGACCTGGTTTACCTCATGATATGTGAGTGGGATGGAGGGGGCCTTGGCACTATATTGGAAAGGGGGTGGTCTGCTATCTATGTCAAGTCCAAGACTCTTGAACCATCTACAAGTGTGTGCATACCAGCACCTTTAGTCCCCCTTTGCTATTAGTGCCATGGAGGAGCATAAAGCCAGCCAAGAGAGAGAGAGAGAGAGAGAGAGAGAGAGAGAGAGAGAGAGAGAGAGAGACAGAGAGAGAGAGAGATTGGCATGTTGACATATTGCGTATCATTGCTTGGTTACTGCGCATATATATTTCCTTCCAAGTTCCCCCAAATTCAAAACCCAACCCTTGGAGAGTCTCACGGGAACATTTCAATCCTTTCATTCAAACATTGGGGAATTCATGTTCTCAGGGTGGAAATACTACCTCCTTGACAAAGTTTAATATCTTTTTCTATGGAAGGCGATGTCCACTTCCTCTTCCTAACTTTGATTCCCCAGAATGGCCTCTTCCTAGTCCATTCTCTGTAGATGCATTTAGGATGAAGATGAGATATGATATTCACTCATCAATGAAGTTTACTTTCGGTTCAAAATCTATGGGTGTGAGCTGGTTTATGCCCTCCATTGTATTTGTTTACTTCTTCAAATCAGTCTTCATCCACAAAACAAAGAACATATGGGTATGCAAAGACTAGAGCAGAGGGATTTCTTGACAATCTCCTATACCCAACGAGGGATGTCAGAGAAGGTTTTTAAAAGGGAGATGATTTTAAATTTGTATAGTTAGTAAGGAAAGTTTAGCAATTAGGTATCAAGTAGTGCGTAGTATTTGTCACAAGCGTTGGAAAAATAATCATGGCACATGGATTCCTATGGATTGTGATGTAGTGGACACAACAGATGTAGAGATACATTTCCCAAATGGTGAATTGAGGTTACAGATAAGTGGAGCTTGAAGCACATTCAAGAGTACATTGCTATCACCTTTGATGATAGGGGCTTGTTCCATACATTCGGTGAAAAGAAGGTAAGAAGGCAACTTGAAGCAATACATAGACTCCTTGTACCTTAGCCCTTTATATTTTGATTGAATAATAAAATAAATAGATTTTGAATGTGATATTGACATCACTTGTGAATGTAAAACTTTTGGATTCTGTGTACTGAGCATTTATTGTTTTGTTGAAATGTTGAATACTTTAGGAAAAGTGGCATTTGTTATTGCATTTTATTAACTGAATTTTTTAACAATTACATGTAGAACAATTTTGTGTCCCATAATTATTTGAGGAATTACCAAGACAATGGAACATATTGAACATAAAATCAACTTGACCTTTTAATAGTTTTATAAGGAGTCCATTGCACTTATAAAGGCCTTGGGACATAGTGTTGCATTTGTCACTTGTCTAGCACTTTCCTTTATCCATTGCATACCACTCCTCTTCACTTGTCTAGCACTCTCCTTTATCCACCACATACAACTCCTCTTAACTTGTCCAGCACTCTCCTTTGTCCACCACACACCACTCCTCCAATGACCACCCCTCGTGAGGCATTCCACAATTTCATGGCATCCACTCCTTATGTGAGTAGAGAGGATGAGATTTACAATATTTTTGACCAGAAACTTGATGTGATCAAGATTGCAAGAAAACACAATGACATTTTTGAAGATGTCCTAGGGTACTTAGATACTGTAATCTCTAAAAACACTTCTCAAATTCACCTTGAGAGATGATTCTAGGTCCCCTACAATCTCCTCCTAGAATCTCACAGGAACAAGATCACACATTTAGGAAAAATTTGTACAAAGTTTCTAAATCTGTAGTTCCTCGACATTATATGAAAATAATGAGCGAGGAAGAGACGCATATTCAAACGGGTGTTGTAGGGACCCAATTTTGGTCAGTGGGGATGGACTTGTGCATAGCGATCATTGAGACAGAGGATCCCCCTGTGCCTAGGTTCATGGAAGACGTGTTAGCTCTACCTATGCCAGATATAGAAGAAAATATTGACGAGGCGGTTGAAGCAACCTTGGCTCTGGAATGGCTCAGTTGAACACTGGAGAAAGGGACACACACAGCCAAGATAGAAAAAGCAATAGGGTCGGAGCCAACCCTCCACAAGAGGAAGCTGGGCCATCCAAGGGTGGAGAAGAGGACATGACAGAAGAAGAGGACTCAAAAGAAGTTTTGTTGGAGACCCTTCAACGTATTCTAATCAAATATGTATTTTTTAAATTGACATTCAAGTGGCAGAGGCTGTTCATATGCTGCATGCAAGCCTATGCTTACAAAGGGACTGTGCTTGGGTGGCACTGCTGACTGTGCATGCTTATGTGGCATTTAGCTAACCTTAACCCTAACCATGGTGGGTTGAGTTGACTAGACCTGGGTCCTATGTGCCACATGTTTGTTTCTAGATTTACCTCTCTAACTCATGGTTGGATGAACCTGACCTTGGTTAAGCTATGGCCACTGGACTTAGCCTGAGTTACATGGGCTAACCATAGTAATGAACCATGGTATAGTCCTATCCTCCCACATGGCTTTTTCTAAGGTTTAGAAATCTTGGAGAAGCCACGGATCAATCTGAGACAAAGATGGTGATGGAGGATATTGCGCGGCGCTCTGAATGACGATGGCGAAGAGAAATCTATTGGTCGCTCTGTGGAGATCCTCTCCTGTGGCTGCTACATTACTGGCAACAAGTAGGCTTCTGGAGGTTTGAAGAGTTCATAGGAGCTCTTCTGTGAAGAGCTTGCTATAGACGGTGATTGTTCGTGTGTCAGCTCCCATGCTCATTGTGTGCACGCTGTTGCAGGAGCTGTCATGAGATGGAGGAGATAGCCTAGGCTATTGGCAGTCATTGTTGGCAGTATGCAGTTGGAGCATGCAGTTGGAGCTTTGGCTGGATGTTAGAGACACAGGCACTGGTTGGTTGTTGGTTGGTTGTCATTGGAGAGGGAGGTGCCATGATTTGTTGTGTGAGACTCAACGCTTGCATTGCAGGGAGCATCACAAGATCAGGGAAGCTACTAAGTCATCTCTTGTTGATGCGTAGAAGTCATAGCTAGGTGAGGCACTACTGCTACTCTATCCTTGTGGTGGTTGATCGTCTTACCAAGATGGCTCACTTCATTCCAACTAGAGAATCTGTCAGTGCCCCGCAAGTGGCGGATTTGTTTATTAGACATATATTTCGTCTGCATGGATTACCAAAATCCATAGTATCAGACAGAGATGTCAAATTTACCGGTCATTTTTGGACTGCGGTATTTGAGACACTAAGGACTGAGTTGGGAATGAGCAGTGGGGATCATCTAGAAATGGATGGTCAGACGTAAAGAATCAACCAAATTTTAGAGGATATGCTTAGAGCATATGTGTCATTGAGGCATCGGATATGTTTTCTATGGTTGAAGTCTCCATAATCATTTTTCACCATGTGTTATGCATACTCGTACAAGCCTTATTCTACACTTTAGCCTAGAAACAGCCCAAGACAATATCGATTGGACCCATGTCCAATGCAAAGAGATCACCTATAAAATCATAACATGAGAGAGACGGATCCTTGCATCCTGGCTTGTATATACACTTCTCTTATTTTTGGTACTTGAAGCCATAGGATGTGGCTTAGCTTCGTGCTATATGTACATACAAGCACTTTTTGAGCTATGAATTAATATACACTCTTTTTATTTTTTGGCTTTCAATTTTCTTGTGCAACGTTCTATCAATTAATGCCTTGTGAACTAAACATTTTGGAGTTGTAATGTTTTATTTGGAATTGTAATTGTCGGCTATAGACATGCTTGCAAGAGTGCTAATTAAAATGCGGTTAGCTATAAGAATTGAATTACACAATGTGGAAATGGAATTCTTGCAACTACATAGCACACACAGCAAACATAGCATTCTATTGAAGCACACAAAATTTAAAAAATATTATGTAGTGCGTCAATTAGGGTGTCTATAATCACGTCTATATAGGCATCTGTCTATTCGAGAGGCATCTATTTGCGTGTCTACAAATGCATCTATAAATGCGTCTATAAATGCATCTATAAACGTGTTTAAGAATGCATCTATCTGTTTTTTAAATTTTCTAACAGAGCATTTATTTACACATCTATATGCACGTCTATAGGCGCGTCTGTCTGCTATGTAGACGCGTCTTTAGACACGGGTCTATAGACGTACGAATAGACGTGTAAATAGACGCGCCCGTAAGTTTTTTTTAAGTTGAGTAAACACGTCTGTGTACACGTTTTAGGTGCTTTGTCTTGTTGTGGTGGTGGATCAAGCTGACCTCCACGCGTGAGATGGTCTAGCGGAAGGTATCGAGCATGACCTTCATAAACATTTTTCCTCATATGTTTGGAGTATCATGCAAGAGATTTCAAACCCGGTCCACAAACAGGACAAGCATGGTACCCACTTGTAACAAGTCCTGCACGCGTGCATGAATGTGTTAGTATAAGACATGCGTGCGAAAGAGAGTCATAAAAACATAATCCTATTTTATACATGTAGAGACACAACCACGTACCTGCGCACTCTCCATATCCTGGGTAGTCATGCATGGTCCACATCAAGATACCCCTGACCAAAATATCATTGGTATGTCTAGGAGCTCTCGAAATATCAAAGACCCACACTCCTCTCCATAATATCTATAACTCCTTTATCAAAGGTGCCATGTACATGTCCATATTTTTTGCCTTGTACTTCCCTGGAACAAGTAGTGCAAGCATGAGGTGTCCCTTTTTTATTGTTAGCCATGGTGGGATATTGTAATTCACCACGACTATGGGCCATGTCGACCAAGATGTCGAGTGTAACCCGAAAGGATTCACACCGTCCATGGTGAGCCCAAGATATAAGTTGTGTGGCTCCCTCGCAAAGTCCGACTGATTGTCTATGTGCTTCCAAGCTGCACAATCTGTGGGAATCCTCAATGTGTCATCAGTGGACCGATGAGATGCATGCCATGTCATCAACTCTGCTATGGATTTGCATCAGAACATGTGCTGTGTTCTTGCAACGATGGGAAAGTGTCTCAAGACCTTTACCGGTATCTGTTCACCTTGCAAGTCATCTCTATATCATTGTTCTCCACATTTCAGACAACTAGCTAAATCTCCATGCTCACGACGAAAGAGAATACAGTCATTACGGTAAGCATGGACGGTCATAATCCATACCCACCGTTGTTAGCACATCTGCTTCGCTTCATCTCTTGATGCAGGCATGGTATATGGTGCAGGCAACATCTTTTGGAGCAACCTATCACAATTCAAACATACATAGGCTTTGAATAATGATGATTCGGCATACTAATCCATACATGATGATTCTCAAAACAAATAATATCCAAATAATGAGTCAAATTAATGCAGGAGCTAACCTCATTAAGGCCGAGACACTTGTATCCGACCACCCATACTTTACTTGTAGATTCAAGATTGAGAGACAAGCATGTAGTTTAGATATCCTAGCACCCTCGTACAACTGTGTTGATTGCAACTCTTGCATTTTGACCTTAGACTCTGACATCACATGTACATGGGATGTAGTGCCCCTAAAAATAGAATCCATCATGTTGACCATACCCTCGTCATCATCCGGGAGACTATAGTCTTGCTCAAAGTGTCTCCAAAGTGTGAAGGTATATGCGTACCCTGGTCAGCCTCCTCATCTTGTTTTAAGATTTCGTGTAAATATAAGATCTTGTATCAAGGTTTCGTATCATAATGGTATCCAATATTAACCATGAACTAAAATTCTAGGAATGTGAGCTCAAAGGAAATAGATCCCACCATGCTTGAGAATTCTTGAGTTATGTTAGTGGAGGTGATTTGTTTAGTGGAGGAGACATTTCCACATTCTATTCTCACAAGCCAACTACATCTCATAGTGCATTTGGTGGATGAGATTGCTATATGTGGTACTGTACATGCACGATGGTTGTTCTTCCTCAAGCGCTTCACTCGCGCTTCATGAAGACCTTGAACAGTTTCGTGAGACAAAATGCAAGACCCAAAGGTAGCATGGCCAAGGGTTGGTTGGTACAAGAGTCACTTGTATATATTTTTGAGTTTCTTGTTGATGTGGATAGCTCTCTCCCATGACTATGGAGAGATGATGAAGACCTGAGGATGACCTCTATTGTGCCTTAAGGGAAAGGACGCAACTAGGTATGAACTAAACACACGAGGAATGGTTGATTAGTTGCTTCTAATTCACTCACATATTTGGAAGGAAAAAGATATTATGCACATAAAATACTTACTTGGAGCATCTTGCACCAATCATGAGATTTCAAGCCATATAATTGCTCTACACCTCTTTTCTTGCTCTTTGTGAAGGCCCCCTTCAAACACCTCATGCATCGAGTGGAAGTACGAATTGTAGTGATAGCTCACTGCACTGCCACCATCTCTAGCTTTGATAACCTCCATAGTGGAGGAGGTAAAAAGACACGCCCATTTGGCCTCTCTTTTAGCCAAGCTTCATGCATCCTCCCTATGGTTTGTAGATCCTCCCTTATGCCTGCAGAATCTCATGTCCCATTCAAATCTTCTCAAATGGTAGATGCCACATTCTTGAAAATATGCATGGGATCAAGTAGGTGATTGATCTTGGAAACGATAAAAGATGGAGTATCTAAACAAAAGTTGGTGTCAGCGGGCACCATTCAATATAGCACATAATAGTTACAAACCCTTACCGGCTCATGCCAAGTGGTGGAGGAGTCATGGATTCGTCCCAAATTCTCATCCAATCTCCTGCAGTGAGTGACTGTGGGGGGACTTCATTCCAAGGGGCGACATATCTAGGATGATCACGTGGGAGAAATCGATGGTGATTCTCATGGGTGACCTTATTCAATGCATTTGCTCGTGAGGCAACTAGTGAAGGACCACAAACATTACATGCATGGTAACCTGATGTAGTGAGACCTGAACAATAGATGCAATTAAGAGTTGAAGGTGGGTTTAGGGTGCCACATTGATTGCCTACTCATAACTAAAAGTGCAATGCTTACCTGAACACTCGCCATAGCCTAGGAAGTCATGCATCATCCACATCAAGACTGCTTTGCAATTGAAGTCTCGTGATGAGGGAGGCCTGCTCACATCATGCACCTCGATACCTCTCCAAAGTATCTCTAGCTCGTCGATCAAAGGCTCCAAATAAACGTCAGGATTTTTAACTCCATGTTTCCCTAGAATTAGAAGGGATAACATAACATGTCCTTTCTTAATCGCCATAGAGAGTGGAAGATTATAATTCACCAATATCATTGGCCATACACTGTAAGAGGTGCTTTTGAGACCAAATGGGTTCACACCGTCCATACCCAATCCAAGTCTCAAGCTCCTAGGTTCTTACTTGAAGCTTGGCCATGTGTCTTCAATATGCTTCCATGCAGGAGTTCTCTACTTGCCATCGGCGGTTGATCGATGGGAGGAATGCCATGACATGAGCTCTGCAATGGACTTGCACTTGAACATATGTTGGATGCGAGGGATTATGGGAAAATGTCGCAGAATCTTACGAGGCACATCCAAAGTTTTGAGATCTACTCTATATCTTGCCTCTCCACAAGTGGGACACTCTCTTGCATCCTTATGTGGTCCACGAAATAGAACGCAATCGTTGACGGATGCATGGATGCACCTGTAATCTAATCCTCCAAGACAGGTCACATGTTGCCTTGCCATATCTCTTGAGGTTGGTAATGTATTCTCCCTTGGAAGCATTTTACACAATAGCCTGCATGTGAAGACCATAAAAGAGAAAAGCATTCGAGTAATTGACCCAGTAGCATAATTCACCATGTTTGGAAAATAGACTTTAGAGCTTACTTGAGTAATGCATTCAAACTTGCATTGCTCCAAGTTTAGTAACTCAAGGGAGGCACGTGGAACAGAGAATGTGCACCCCTCAAACAGTGGAGTCAATGCTACGGTAAAAAGATCATCGTCCTGCTCCATGCTATCATCCCTACTTGAGGATTGATGGACATATAAATCCCACACCATATCATCAAACAACTCCTCCTCTACAGCCAAGGAAATTAATCACTTGTGAAAATTATGAAATGACATCAACGCATAAAGGATAAATATGAAAGGACAATTATTTACTTAAGACAATTAGGAAAATCCAGTTTTGAAATGATAAATAATTATGAAAGACAAGTGGAATCCAATAAGATTTTCATATATATATATATAAAATAGAGACCAAAAGTATGTCTCCAAAATTATGTATATAAAAAATATATGTCTCCAAAAGTATGCTTAAGCAAAATTTGTCTCCAAAAGAGACATTCTCCAAAAATGCCAAAATGGCGACTAAGGATAAGGAAATAAGCATATGCATAAGAGCGAAAGCATATGAGGGAATGCATATGCATAGGAGAAGCAGAAGCATAAGAGAAGCAATCAACACAGTTGTACGAGGGTGTTACGATGTCTAAACTATAGGCTTGTCTCTCAATCTTGAATCTAGAAGCAAAGTATGGGTGGTCGGATACAAGGGTCTCGGCCTTAATGAGGTTAGCTCCCACACTAATTTGACTCATTATTTGGATATTGTTTGTTTTGAGAATCATCATTATTCAAAGCCTAAGTATGTTTGAATTAGCGTACTGATAATCGTGATGCGTTAGTGTAATTATGATTATGTTATATTATTGACATGACTTCTTTGTTGCATTGATAGTTCATCCTCCCAATTATAGTAAAATGGTGCTTACAAGAAGATGTTAGAAATGCTATGTTCAAGATCAGTGGTATTATGAGGTATGCTTACTATATCAAATCACATTGATTGCATTTTCTTCAATTTAAGATGAATAATATGTAGACTGATTATGAATATATCTTACATGGGCATGTGAAATAGGTGGATATCTCAAAAAGAGATCTCCATATCGAGCATTGAGAAGGCTAGGGTGGACTCCATCGAAGCCGTATGCTTGTTTGAGAAGCACTTTCACATGTGATCACAACCATATCCACGAGATCTCACCCTTCTCCCCACTCACATGTCACTTGATTAGCTACAACTAGCTCTACATAAAGCCGAATGCGATGGAAAGAAAATAAACAAGTGCAAGCGAGAGTTATCATCTGGATGTATGATACATGTAAGTTTCTTACCTCTTGATGTAATTAAGTAATTATTTGTGGCAATATACGCTATAAAATAGATGCATCTTCATTGTTTTAATGATGCTCTTTTGCGGTACAAAAAGAACAGTGCATTATGGCCATATGGATGACATTTTCATGTGGAACGCATCAATTTAAAGAGAGTCACCTATGATTGTGGAGTCATGGCTAACTTCACACAAGATAGCTGAGCAAGTGCTTCGGATACCAATCTTCTCTCCTCGCAGTTGGATTATTGTCATATGCGAAATCTATGAAATTGATTTCAGATGATTTAGTATTTTCATTCTTGATGTAAAATGGTTTAGAACTATTTTTAATGGTCCCCATGTGACAATGAGAAAAGACAGTAGCGGTTTCTTTGCAATAGACTCCACCAAGCTTTGGACCCATGAAAGTGATACTTTTGTTCTTCCCGAACATTGTGAGCAGGTGCATACTAATGATTTAATTAATCAAAGCTTTTGTTTTTAAAGATCCATTGATACATGTACTTGCATAATTTCATATATATAATTGATGGCATTTGGCACCCATCTTCAATATAGGTGGTTTTTCATCCGGATCATTCTGATCCAAGATGGTGGTACGTGATCCAAGTTGCACCACAAAGTAAGTAAATTTTTGAAGATAGAGATGTGGATATGGAGATGCCACTACCAATGCCGGATCCAATTTATCCAGATGGATCTAGCAAAGAAGATGAAGATCACAATATGAGCTAAGAGGAAGATGCGCATAATGACATCATATAGGAGGAAGATGGAGATCACGATATTGAGGAAGAAGATGATGATCATCAAGAATCACCACACTTTATTGAAGAAGATGATCAAGTCTTAGGTGAACGTACGAAGATGATATAGGAGATCAACTCGGTATAGAGTAAGAGATAGACTTTTTTGGTGCATTAGACTTGACTCAGGATGAAGCCATTGATGTAAATGCTCTTCATTGATTTTTTTCATCTCAAACTTAGACATGAATATATGAGCTTCAAACTTGATGTACATGCTCTTGTACTTTTATTCTCTCAAAGGATCAAACATGTATGAAAAGAAAAAAATTTGTCATTGGGAAAAACTATCTCTTGAGGTTGGTATGGGAAAAACACTCTCTATAAAACGTCGCTATAGGAAACTATCTCAGTGTCGCTATATAACCACCATTTACAAGTCTAGAAAGTGTCGCTATATAGCGACTCTCTTTAAACATTGCTATATAGTGACACCTTACTAATCTTGCTTTGATTACTGATGATTAGTTCCCCACGCACACTAAACGTTGGTGCTTAAGCGTCAGAATAGGGCTCATGTGTAGTAGTGATGCATAGGAAGGGAAGTACCAATAGGAGCAAAGGTTCTTGCAAAGAAAGTTGTAGTACTTAAGCACAACAATAAAAGATTTTGAGTCATGCATAATTAAGAAAGGGAGATACTTCATTAATAAATGTGATTGACAAAATGGAGTTTTCTCTATCATTGTTCTTTAAAAACACACCTCCTAGATGTGGGGATCTTAGAAAAAGGCACCTCATAGCATCCAACTTGCATGCATGCGGTTTGGGGGATTTCCTTGTGGGGGCTTTGGGTTTTGGGGATTTTGATGCACCTGATGTGCCATTGGCTTTCTTTGCAAGAGACTCTCAACTCAGTGTATGGTCATGTCCCTTCTTCCTCGATAAAATTTTTAGTAGGTGAACCAAGGAAGAGTCGTCTTCAACTTTTGCCTCTTCAATCTTTTCTAGGGTATCATCCAGTAGATGCAAGATTTGTGATGAGGTTGTCAACCATTTCTAACAGTTGTCTGCCACTAGAACTCCCATGGCTTTGAATTTCATTCTTCAACTTCCCATCAATATGTGCATGCTGCACCTTTGTCTCCTCTACATCTTTAACTTATCTGCAATTCCCAGCTGCAGCAATGAAGTTGATGAGTCATCCATGTCTTCACCACCACACCCGACCCACAAGCTATCAACAACATTCTTCAGGTTAGCCAAATTTCTAGCATAGCATATGTCTTTGTTGCCTACTTGCATGTGCATTTGACCACCTACCACATGCATGCTCTCCATCTTCCCTGATGAAAACACGTTTTGGTCATATGTTTTTCTTGATGAGTTACACATTGGAGGATCTGCAAAAAATGTCAGTCCAATTACCAATACCCAAAGTAAGAAAGAGCTCCAAAACTATTTGTTAGCAGCGCATGATAACTAGTACATCATGCATGCTAAATAGCATATCATGAGTGGTGGCAAGCTTGACGGCTTGCTTGCACTTGGTGGACCATCTGGAGAAGCAATGCATGTTGCCCTTCCAACTCCTTCATGTGGTCAGACTGTAGCTCCACATCAGCTTGCAATAAATAAAACATGCAAAGGCAATTAACTTATATACACATACATACTACAATCGAGATAGAGAAACCCAAAAATTGATAAAAGTACCTCAATAAGGGACATCACATCAAAGTCATCTGATACTACTCCAAGAAACTCCAATGTTAACTAGTTTGTTGCTATTGCAGCTCAAGTTTGGATCTCTCAATAGAGGCAAGGAAGCCAGCGAGTTCAATGACAATTACATGCGAGAGCGCATGTGTGATGTCTTGAAGCATCGTAGGTCAACCTTGTGAAATTCTAGCAAAAGGAAAGACTAAACCTAGCTGGGCAGACAAAGCTAACTAGAAGTTTTTGAAGGAGTATAGGGACGAACCCCAAATGTTTGACAGTCAGAGGAGGGCTGTGAGGAGATGGCTAGACATCGTAGGTGCTTTACGCCTCGACAGTGGTAGATGGGCCACGTTCAAGGCATGGGTGTAAGTCTACTTCTTCTCATTTAATTTATTGTTCTATTTGTTTTATTACATATTGCATGCACTTTAAATCTAACTCTCGTAATTTGGGCCCACAACAAGTTGCGATGGGTCACCTTCCCACAAACAAAGAGATGAGACACGCATTCCACATAGGATGGAGGCACAAGATGCGATAGTCGATTGAGATGGAGGCGTAGGGAGCAACAGTTTATTGAGATGGAGGTGCAGGGAGTGACAGTTGATTGGGATGAGGTTGCGCTCGCTCGGTCTAAGTCTACTCCTACTTGTAATCTCACTTTTTAAATTGTTTAATTCTTTAAGTTTCAATCTAATTTCCAATTAATAGGGTTTCACTCTTAGGGTGCAAGCTCGAACATCCCATCAGCGGAGGTGAGCAGTGATGACAAGGAGGAGTCTCAAGGGATTTGGCTCACAACAACACAAAGTAACTATAGACATGTTTCATAGATGCGCAAAATAGCAGGCGCGTCTATAGGCGCTGTTCAAATAGAGAAATTACGGGCATGTCTAATAGCACGTCTATTGGTGCATCTATTAGTGCATCTATTAGCGGGTCTAATAGCATGTCTAATAGCGCACCTATTACCACGTTTATTAGCACGTCTATCAGTGCGTCTGCACTGTGGATTTGACACAGATTTAGATGCGAATTTAGACGCAGAACAGAGAATACAGAAAGTGAGATTTTGGGGAACCTTGACAAATGTACGTCACTGCTTTTCAAACATTTCCCATGATTACCAAAGCACATAATTTTAACAAAAATATCAATGATTTTTTGCAAACCCATGCCACATATACAAAAATTAAGTGAGGTAAGGAGAATGAGACAATATGTAAAATAGTTTTGCCAATATCAATGATGGGCTACGGTTCAATCTCATCCTCAATGAGATCAACCCTTGCCAAACTATCTACTTCAAAATACAAACCAGTAAAGAGACCTACAAATACATTCAACCCACTACTACTTGTGCTACTCATGTGCTCTTCAAAATCAGCATCACCAATGGTAGGGTTGTCCTCACAGGTAATGGCCTCAATATCTGTATCTCCTATCTCATGATCATCCTCCTCTCTTGTATCACGGTCATCATCACCTCCATGGCCATGATCATCCTCCATATGCTCCATATTAGTAAATGTACTATACATCACTTAGGAACATGGCGTAATAGGTATGACATGCCACCATCTATTATTATCCACCATTGGTTGATAGACAACCTAATTCAAACACAAATACAATCATGTTATTTTCCTTGCATCGAAGGTATCAAATATTTAAAAGTGAGTATTTTATATGTGTGTACAATACTTGTTCACATTGTTGCAGTAGTACTAGTGTGTCCTTCTTACTTTGCCAAAACTTTGTGGAGCCAATAGTTACAAAGCCACTTGCATGGCATTTGATTGTTGCATTAGGGCCTCTTTCCACCACATTCCTAAACCACTTTACATCGAAAACATACACAAAGAAGTGTCAAAAATCAAGCTTAATAATATCTTGGATTATGCCACAATAATCATACATGGCTCCATTGGCTCCCTCAAAGCTAGCAATGACGTCGCAATCTTGTATGTTTCTCTTATTATCAATCCGTTGTGTTAAAAAATGCTTGCCCTCACACCATATAGCATTAAACATAGTATACTATACCAAGACAAAATCAATTAAATAAGTAATCTAAATTATTGAAAGCTCCTAACTTATGCATAACATTCTATATACCAACCTTGCTCATGCATCCCCTAGCATACTCCCATTCTTCCATTGTGATATGCATCCCCTTGTCTCTCTCTGCTCTCTCCATTTCGTCAAGTAGCCAATCCACATGAATATCCTTTGGAAGTGCTCTTAGACACTGAGGGTATGGCACACGAGATCCGTGGTGTGTACGAAAGAGGGCCCTTTCTTCTTGTCTTCTTGTCTTTGCATCCTCGTATCTTGTCACCCATCTTTTCATCACATCACTATTAAGCATGCAATAGAGGTTGATATTATTAAGCAACTCCATGCCTATTACTTTGCTATGTCCTTTCCCTTGAGGCACAATAGAGGTCATCCTTAGGTCTTCATCATCTCTCCATAGTTGTGGGAGAGAGCTATCCACATCAACAAGAAACTTAGCAATATATACAAGTGATTCTTGTACCAACCAACCCTTGGCCATGCTACCTTCAGGTCTTGCATTTTGTCTCACGAAACCCTTCAAGGTCTTCATGAAGCGCTCGAGGAAGAACAACCATCATGCATGTACAGTACCGCATATAGCAATCTCATCCACCAAATGCACTATGAGATGTAGTTGGCTTGTGAGAATAGAACGTGGAAATGTCTCTTCCACTAAACAAACCACCTCCACTGACATAACTCGAGCATTCTCAAGCAAGTGGGATCTATTTCCTTTGAGCTCACATACCTAGAAAGGAAAAAGTATGCAATATTAGCAATATGAACATCTTGCATCCTGTAAAGTACCTCAATAGCTCGCCCATCTTGTAAATACAATATTCACATTTTGTATCCTGTAAAGTACCTCACAAGCTCGCCCATCTTGTAAATACAATCCTTCATGCCCTTCGATGCACTGCAAGAAATGCTAGTAGGTAGTATGAACTGAACACATGAGGAATGGTTGATTAGTTGCTTCTAATTCACTCAAAAATTTGGAAGGAAAAATATATTATGCACATAAAATACTTACTTGGAGCATCTTGTGCCAATCATGAGATTTCAAGCCATATAATTTCTCTACACCTCTTTTCTTGCTCTTTGTGAAGGCCCCCTTGAAACACCTCATGCATTGAGTGGGAGTACGAATAGTAGTGGTAGCATGCTTCACTGCCACCATCTCTAGCTTTGATAACCTCCACGGTGCACGAGGTAAAAAAACACACCCACTTGGTCTCTCTTGTCGCCAAGCTTCACGCATCCTCCCTGTGGTGCGTAGATCCTCCCTTATGCCTGCGAAATCTTGTGTCCCATTCAAATGTTCCCAGATGGTAGATGCCACATTCTTGGAGATATGCATGGGATCGAGCAAGTGATTGATCTTGAGGTAGGACCAATATGGTAAAAGATAAAAGATGGAGTATCTAAACAAAAGCTGGTTTTAGCGGGCAGTCTTTATTTCCAGCCAATATAGCACACAATAGTTACAAACCCTTACCGGCTCATGCTAAGTGGTGGAGGAGTCGTGGAACCCTCCCAAATTCTCATCCAATCTCCCACAGTGAGTGATTGTGGGAGGACTTCATTCCAAGGAGCGACATATCTAGGATGATCAGGTGGGAGAAATCGATGGTGATTCTCATAGATGACCTTATTCAATGTGTCTGAAGGACCACAAACAGGACATGCATGGTAACCCGATGTAGTGAGACCTGAACAATAGATGCAATTAAGAGTTGAAGGTGGGTTAAGGGTACCACATCGGTTGCCTACTCATAATTAAAAGTGCAATGCTTATCGAAACACTCGCAACTTGTGAGTCACTCTCCTCCCCACTCACATGTGACTTGATTGGCTACAACTGGCTCTACGTAAAGTTGAATGCGATGGAGAGACAATAAACGAGTGCGAAGGAGAGTTATCATCTGGATGTATGATGCATGAAAGTTTCTTGCCTCTTGACGTAATTAAGTAATTATTTGTGGCAATTTATGCTTTAAAATAGATGCATCCTCATTGTTTTAATGATGCTCTTTTGCAGTACAAAATGTACAATGCATTATGGTCATATGCATGAAATTTCTGTGTGGAATGCATCGATTCAAAGAGAGTCGCATATGATTGTGGAGTCATGGCTAACTTCACACAAGATGACTGAGCAAGTGCTTTGGATACCAATCTCTCCTCATAGTTGGATTATTGTGGGACCAACACGGAATTTATGAAATTGATTTCAGACGATTTAGTATTTCCATTCTTGATGTAAAATGGTTTAGAACTATTTACAAAGGTCCCCATGTGACAGTGAGGAAAGACAGTAGTGGTTTCTTTGCAATGGTCTCCACCAAACTTTGGACCAATGTCATGCATCATCCACATCAAGACTACTTTGCAGTTGAAGTCTCGTGACTAGGAAGGCCTTCTCACATCATGCACCTTGATACCTCTCCAAAGTATCTCTAGCTCGTTAATCAAAGGCTCCAAATAAACATAACTTTATGTTTCCTTGGAATTAGAAGGGATAACATAACATGTCCTTTCTTAATAGCCATAGAGGGTGGAAGATTATAATTCACCAATATCATTGGCCATACACTGTAAGAGGTGCCTTTGAGACCAAATGGGTTCACACCATCCATAACCAATCCAAGTCTCAAGCTCCTAGGTTCTTCCTGGAAGCTTGGCCATGTGTCTTCAATATGCTTCCATGCAGGAGTGTCTGCAGGAGTTCTCCACTTGCCATCAGTTGATCGATGGGAGGACTGCCATGACATGAGCTCTGTAATGGATTTGCACTTGAACATATGTTGGATGCGAGGGATTATGGAAAAATGTCGCAGAACCTTACGAGGCACATCCAAAGTTTTGAGATCTGCTCTATATCTTGCCTCTCCACAAGTAGGACTCCACAAGTAGGACACTCTCTTGTATCCTTATGTGGTCCACGAAATAGAACACAATCGTTGATGCATGCATGGATGCGCTTGTAATCTAATCCTCCAAGAGAGGTCACGTGTTGCCTTGCC
This sequence comes from Dipteris shenzhenensis, assembly GCF_047967505.1. NCBI lineage: Eukaryota > Viridiplantae > Streptophyta > Polypodiopsida > Gleicheniales > Dipteridaceae > Dipteris > Dipteris shenzhenensis. The sequence goes on from NC_141605.1 coordinate 22,406,601, forward strand.
ATATCTCTTGAGGTCGGTAATTTATTCTCCCTTGGAAGCATTTTACACAATAGCCTGCACGTGAAGACCATAAATGAGGAAAAGCATTCGAGTAATTGACACACTTGCATAATTCACCATGTTTGCAAAATAGACTTGAAAGCTTACTTGAGTAATGCATTCAAACAGTTTGCATTGCTCCATCCATAGATGGTCTATAAGTTTAGTAACTCAAGGGAGGCACGTAGAACAGAGAATGTGCACCCCTCAAACAGTGGAGTCGATGCTGCGATAAAAAGATCGTCCTGCTCCATGCTATCATCCCTCCCTTCAGATTGATGGACATATAAATCCTGCACCATATCATCAAACCCCTCCTCGTCCATGGCCTCATGAGGTAATGGTGGAGGGCTACTATCACCATCACTCCATGCATCCGTAACGGTCCCTTTTGAAGATCCCACCTCATATCGCCGATGCTTCGCCTCCTCCCGACAAGCATAGGACAACATATGTGGGTGTGGCACTACATCCTATATCAAATTAAAATGGGATCATAACTCAAACACATGAACACCCATAAGTATCTCAATCAACCTTAACTCTTTAACACTTACCATATTTACGGTCACATCCCATTCTCCATAGTTTGAGACGTGATTGAGTGTAATTCTATGTGCATGATACATGTTTCCTTGACATCGATCACACATACATTTGATTTTTTGCTCCAACCATATTTCGCGATGGTGGATATGGAGGGATTCATCCTCAACGGAGCTACTTGTTGAAGATGAAGACATCCTACAAATAAACAACCCAAAATGTTTACTCTTGCATGAGTTGTAAATGTTAAAAACTCTATGGCGCATCCAAAAGCACATCTGTATTGTGGTGCATGTCTATAGGTGCATCTAAAACGTGCTGATAGATGCATTGATAGACGCTCGTTTAGACGTGCTTGTAGACGCATAGACTACGAGCTGATTTTCGAACCTACTTTTAGCGCGCTTGATTTTCTTCACATACTTTTAATGTCATGTGGCTTGCTTTGCTATTCACAGACACAGCTTGGGGCATCTACACTTATCTCCAAGCACCCACACTCATCTCCAAGCTTAGACAATCATCCCCAAGCACACAAGAGAAGAGGGTGAACAAGGAAGAGAAGAAAGAGAAGCAGAGGGTGAACAAAGAAGAGAAGAAAGAGAAGCAGCTTTGAAGAAGGACAAGAAGCTTCCATACCTCTATCCAAGGTAAGTCTCTTGACGGTTGATCTTCTTTGGAAGTTGCTCTCTTTGGATTCATCCTTTGTCGTATGCAGGGAACGAATGTTTTTGGTACTAGTGTTGTTTTTTTGTGTTAGGCGCATGTCCTTTTCAGGTTCTAAAAAAAGTGTCTGTCGGATCACATCTATAGACGCGTCTGTATTTGGAAATAGATAGCCGCGCCTATAGATGCGCTGTTAGACATGGATATAGATGCATTTTGACAGTCTTAGATTTCTTCATTTTCCTTCCCTTCCCCTTCTCCTTCCACCTCCAAGAAAAGGATTGCATATTGAATGATGGAAATAAGTGATTGCATGAATGAAGAAAAGTGATTCTCCCTTATCTCCTCTCTTTCCTTCTCTTTTTGTCTCTTTTCTCATCTCTTTCCTTCTCTCTTTTTCTCTCTTTCCCTCCTCTCTTTTCTCCTCTCTTTCCTTCTCTCTTTTTCTGTCTTTTTCCTTCTCTCTTTTATCCTCTCTTTCCTTCTCTTTTCGTGGTAATTTTCCTCTCTTATCTCCTCTCTTTTTTTCTCTTTTTTTCCTCTCCTTTCTCTCGTCTTTCTTTCTCTCTTTTTCTCTCTTTTATCCTCACCTTTTCTCTCTTTCCTTTCCTTTTTGTGGTAATTTTCCTCTTATCTCCTCTCTTTTTTTCTCCTCTATTTTCCTCTCTTTTCTCCTCTTTTTCCTTCTCTCTTTTTCTCTCTTTTATCCCCACTTTTTCTCTCTTTTTTTCCTCTCTTTTCCTCTCCTTTTTCCTCTCTTTTATCCCCACTTTTTCTCTCTTTTTTTCTCCTCTCTTTTCCTCTCTTTTTCTCTCTTTTTTTCCTCTCTTTTCTTCTCCTTTCTCCTCTCTTTCCTTCTCTCTTTTTCTCTCTTTTATCCTCACCTTTTATCTCTTTTATCCTCTCTTTCCTTCTCTTTTTGTGGTAATTTTCCTCTCTTATCTCCTCTCTTTTTCTCTCTTTTTTTCGTCTCTTTTCTCCTCTCTTTCCTTCTCTCTTTTTCTCTCTTTTATCCCCACTTTTTCACTCTTTTTTCTTCTTTTTTTCAGTTCATCAGTAATCTTCTTTTTTTCTTTTCTTCAGTTCATCATGTGGCTAGGAAGCTCTTCAGCCTCACCTGATCTTCGGGAGACCATATTTTGGGAGTTATATAACCTTTTGAGGCACTCTCCCAGTCCTGGGGAGTTATACAGCTACATGACGGGTACTCTAAACAACCCCCAGGAGTTGGCACTACAGACTCCAAACCACCCCAACCCCACACCAACTGAGATTACCCCAGTGGCGTCAAGACAACCCAGCTGGCTATAGAGCCAAGCCCCTTCCCCCATGCCATCAAGAGGCCCTTCTGCATCGCAGAGCCGTCGGTGTACTCTCATGCAGTCGAGACTCGGTTCTCCAGCTACGAGTGGTTGTCGTAGTCTCGTCTAGTCGAGAGTCGCTTCTCCAGCTATGAGTGGCCAGCATACTAGCTCAACACGACATGGTAGCAGGCGTAGTAGCAGGGAGAGCGGTGGGGGATGCATGGCACAGTGCTTTCGGAGGGGTAGTGGTGGGTACGGGGATGATTCAGATGATGCAGACGTGCCAGAGCGTGATGGTACGATCTACTTTGACATCACTCAGACAGGAGGCATCTTGATGGATGCACGAGGGGAGGACATCATGGCCTTCATGCGCTCTGTAATGGCTAACAACTATAGAGATTGCTTTATTCACTACAAAGACCATCCAAAAAGGTTGGCTGATGAGACCCTTGTTGCTGTTCCCTCTAGGCATCCCAATCCCCTCAATGTTCAGTTCACAGATAAATGGGCCAAGTCAAAGATTGTTACGGTACTTAGCAATAAAAGATCTTCGCTTAAGAGACAGGCACTAGAGGAGATTGCCAGGCTCGAGGGAGGTCAACTACCAAGGGGCCCGCCCCACACCGCTCACAAGCGTGAGTGGAAGAAAGCAATGAAGGCAGCGAGAGTGGACCCCAGTCTGCAGCACATGGAGGCACGAAGGATCCAAATGGAGCAATATGGAAGCGTGCATTTTGGAGTAGGGGGTGTTGAATCATGGGAGGCCTAATTTGTAAGTATCGATCTCAACTTATATTGTTTATGTAGTTTATTAGGAGGTTGTTTCTTTGTACTAACCCCTCCGCAAATTGTGTCATCTTAGAGCTTGATATCGTGGGCAAGTACCCTACTCTTGTCAAGATAGCCTACCACCGCCACCATTGCAGAGGAGATACATGGAGGCACTTCTATGATGATGGGTTGATTACTAAGGAGCAGTATATCCAGGCTACTGGAGTGCCCCCCCAGGTATTTGAAAGTAATTAAATAATGTCAATATTGTAAGTAAAGATTTGATTTTTCATACATTGATACATGTTGTCCCTCATTTACAGGGCCCTGTGGAAGAAGACGAGGAAGAAGGAGGCGTAGAAGGGAGCGAGGACACGGAGAACTTAGATTAGTCGTAGAAGTAGTGCTAGCTACTCTTTTTTGTGCTTAAAGCCACTGGCTTGGCCTTGTGCCTCTCTTGTATATACACTCCTCTTATTTTTTGTACTTGAAGCCACAGGACATGGCTTGGCTCCGTGCTATATGTACATACAAGCACTTTTTGAGCTATGAATTAATCTACGATCTTTTTATTTTTTTGGCTTTCAATTTTCTTGTGCAACGTTCTATCAATTAATGCCTTGTGAACTAAACGTTTTGGAGTTGTAATATTTTATTCGCTATCGACGTGCTTGCAAGAGTGCTAATTAAAATGTGGTTGGTTGTAAGAATTGAATTGCACAATGTGGAAATGGGATTCTTGTAACCACATATCTTACACAACATACACAGCATTCTGTTCAAGCACACAAAATTTTGCTTTGATTAACAAAAAATATTTTGTAGAGCATCTATAAATGCATCTATGTACATGTCTCTCTGTTTATTTGCGCATCTATAGGTGTGTCTACAAGCGCGTCTGTCTGTTATATAGATGCGCCTTTAGACATGGGTCTACAGACATGCAAATAGACGCGCTCGTAAGTTTTTTCTAAAGTTATAAAAATTGCATCTATGTGTGTGTCTGTAGGTGCTTTGTCTCATTGTGGCTTAGATGGCTTTGATGAGGGCCAAGGATTAGGCCAGTGTGGCCACGAGGATGATGACGATGACTCCGATGATTCGGATGAGTAGTAGTAGTAGTAGTAGTTTGTATATATTTGTATGTCGGCTCATTTGAGCAATTTTGTATCACCATTTTTCAAAGGGAGATTTTGTAACAAACCAGGTTGTATATACTTTGGCATGTATATGCTTCTATCTCTCGGCTTGTTTGAGCAATTTTGTATCACCCCTTTTCCCAAGGGAAATTTTGTAACAAACAAGGTTTGAGATTTTTATCTCACCTGTGTGCTTGTAAACATTCTTTTGTAATGCCAAAAAAAAAACATTAGTGGGGCAAAATAGGGCTTGTTGTGGCCCACTTTAGCCCCACTAATGTTTTTTAAAGTTCTGTTAAGGGTCGTTATATAGCGACGCTTTACCAGTGTCACTATATAGTGATCTTTACCAGAGTCGCTATATAGGGACGCTTATATCACGACACATCTTTTTCGACATTAATAGTGACGTAAATAACGACTTTTGCACCCCTTTAAAAAAATCATTTTAGTGTAGAAAAGCTTGGTATTTCCATTGGAAATTTTCATTAGAAAACAGCCTATATTGCCTTGTAGTGATAGTTTCATGTTTGACATCAAAAGGTCCTTATGGAGCTTTTATTTCTTCATTTCCATTGAATATGTATTATGGGTCGTAAGCAACTCTTTGGTTCTCTTCAATAGCTAGTAACTATTACATATGATCATGTTGTGGACATCAAAACATTTTAGGTTCATGGTTTGAAGGTTTTTAAAAAATCAAGCATGTTCCATTCTTTTTCAAAGGGACTATAAATAAACATGGTCTTTGTCATATTCTATTTATGGATTGATGGTTGAAAGGTTCTTATTTTTTATAACTCGAGTTTCAAATTACCAAATATGGGTGAATCCAAGGATTTAAAATGTACATTAAAATAAATAAATATGTACTTTTCGATTAAAAAATGCATGCTAACACCCTAAATTGTCGATGGCGAACATATCGTGTGGTTTGATAGGATACCGTGTAATGTGTCCCTTCACATACCACATGGTGTAATATCACACTGTGCGGTATGAAGGACTCCGCATGATGCCTCACTCATACCACATGGTTTTTTGTAGGGCGCCATGAGACACCGTAAGGTGACAAACCCATACCATGCGGTTATGTATATGGTTCCATGTGTGGCATCAAGGACCATCCGATTTGCAAGGGTTTCCAATCGTGGTCTCTACGATATGTTATAAAAAGGTCCCGCCCCTACCTCCACCACGCTCGCAGCTATCACTTTCGTCCGCCTATGTCTATTTTTCTTTCGTCTTCTATCGGTGAGTTTCCTTGCTTTAGGATTTCATGTTAGTCAGTTGGGCTAGGTGATGGCCCATCTCGGCTGGTCAAAATCGCCTCACCTTGGTTGACTGTAGGATGTTAGAGAGGGAAAGAGAAAGAGATAAGTAGAGAGAGAAAGAGAGGGAAAGAGAGAGAGAGAGAGAGAGAGAGAGAGAGAGAGAGAGAGAGAGAGAGAGAGAGAGAGAGAGAGAGAGAGAGAGAGAGGTTTTATTATTAACATGACTTCTTTGTTGCTTGGATAGTTCATCCTACCAATTACAGTGAAAGGGTGCTTATAAGAAGATGTTAGCAATGCTATATTCAAGATCATTGGTATTGTGAGGTATGCTTACTATCAACTCGCATTGATTGCTTGAGAAGCACTTTCCCTCAAGCCAAGTGCACTTGCTTGTGCACATAGTTGATGAGGTGGCCATTGCAAGTACCGTTCGTAGTCGGTGGTGGATGTTTTTCCTCGAGCGCTTTATGAAAACTTTGAAGGTATTTGTAAGGCAGAGATCAAGACCGGAAGCAAGCATGGCAGAGGGGATGGCTTATGCAAGAGTCATTAGTATATATCACAGAGTTTCTTGCATCCATGGATCCCGATATGCTGCAGGCTTAGCATAACAAGGATGATGATCACATCATTGGCTAGGTTCCCCAAGGAAAAGGGATTGAAAGAAAGATGAGCGAAGAGCAAATGGAGAAATTCAATAAGTTTTGTATCCTCAATAGCAAGGAGATGCAAACGAATGACCTTTAAAGAGATTTTTTTCAATGATAAAAAAAATTTCTTTTCATACATGTTTGATCCTTTGAGAGGATAAAAGTACAAGAGCATGTACATCAAGTTTGAAGCTCATATATTCATGTCCAAGTTTGAGATGAAAAAAATCAATGAAGATAATCTACATCATTGGCTTCATCCTAAGCTAAGTCCAGCATGCCAAACAAGCCTATCTCCAACTCTATATCAAGTTTATTTCCTATATCATCAGCGTACTCTGGCATCGTATGTTCACCTAAGACTTGATCTTGTTCAATATATAAAGCCAGGTGATTCTTGATCGTCATCTTCTTCCTCAAATATCATGATCTCCATCTTCCTCTTGGCTCATATAATGATCTTCATCTTCTTTGCTAGATCCATCTGGATCAATTGGATCTGGCACTTGTAGTGGCGTCTCCATATCTACATCTCTACCTTCAAAAATTTGTCAGAAGAGTAAACATCGCTATATACCCACATTTTACAAAGGTCGCTATATACCAACCAAAGGTCACTATATACTCACCATTTTAAACCCACCTTACATACCAACAATTAGCGCACCACGCACGCTAAACGTCGGTGCTTAACCATCAGAATAAGGCCCGTGTGTAGTAGTGTTTGACAGGCCATAGAAATAGCCCCAAAATGATCCTTAACAAGGATTGAAGATAGTTCCACTTACTTCAATGCAATTTTGAGAAATATGATTAGACCACTAGAACACTTGAGATAGATCCTATTAGACAAAGAAGCAAAAGCCACCAAAGTGAGAAAGACATGAATATAGTTCCTATTTCAATAAATGCATTTAGAGAGGGAATTAATCACAAAGGAAAAATCCAAATCATGGACTCACATCTCGGAAGAAGTCCAGACATTCCACAGAAAAGCCCCCATCATTTACAAATATTGATGCTCTCTCTCTCACCGCCCCCCCCCCCCCCCCACACACACACAAACACATTCTAAGATGTATTGCAAATCGACCTTGGGTTGATTTGAGTAGTGCTACTATTCTCATTGCCACATCCTTGTAGATTTGAAATCGACCCAAGGTCGATTTGAAATCCCTATCTATGTGCCTATGTCAGTGTGTGGGGATGTGTGCCTTATCTAGTGCTCTTCACATCATTGAAAATCCCCATATCACATGGTCAAAGTTTTAAAATCTACCCAAGGTCAATTGGCAATATCTGGTCCCCTTATTGTCTTCACAACATAATCTCCATTTTGAATGAGTGTGTGCACTTGTGCATATGATGTGTGCAAGCCATCATTGTCATCATCACATCCGATGAGCTATGAAATTGATCCAAGATCCATTTTCAATCAATGGCATGTGTGTGCTTGTGTGTGTCTATGTTTGGGTGTGGGGTTGTGCACCTTCCTTAGATCTCTTTCGTATTTTGAATCGACCTTAGCTCAATTTGAAAACATAAAAAACCATTTCCAGTCATTGATTTTTGATCGTGGATCACTTTGAGCATTTGGGTTTCATGACCGTGAAATTAAAAACCTAAATTAAAACAACTTAAAAATTAAACAAGGAAGCACACGCAATCTAAAAATTCAAAAGACGTGCTAAATTACAAAGGGCCAAAGGTCGGTTGTGATGTATTGAAACCTAGCATTTTATGGGAGTCATAAAATGGGGTGAAATTTAAAAGGCAGGAGAGGGGACAGAGATTTAAAAGTTAGGAGAGGGGCTAGAGATTTAAAAGGGGTGGAGAGGTGGGGGAGAAATGCAATATTGAATTTTTTAAGAGGGGGAGATAAAATCCCTACCCTAACTCAACCTACCTAGCCTACCTCCTACCCACCCCTAACTCACCTACACGTCCACCCTAAAGTATTGCTATCTACATTGCAACAGCCTACTATGAGGTATTGCTATCTACATTGTAGATACCTACTATGTTTGCCACGTCTATCATAATCCTCACATACCCTAGTAGCCCCACAAGCTCCTCCAACACTCACAACCACGAACAAGCACCACATAGAGAGGTGAAGCCCAATAGTAGGAAAGGCCACATGGAGAGGCGATGCCCAATAGTAGGAGAGGACGTGCAGAGAGGTGACGGGATTCGTCTTTGATAGGATTCAAAACACCCCAGTAGATCCCCCCAATAGCAGGACAGGCCACACGAGGGAGGGAGGGCAATGGGGGAGGGAGAGGGAGGTGATGGGGGAGGTAGGTGACGGAGGGAGGGCAGTTGGGGTGGGAGATGATAGAGGTAGGTAGGAAAACGAGGGCGGCAGGCAAACGAGGGTAAGCTTAGATAGCAATATCACAACAAGACAAAGCACCTACAGACGTGCACACCGACGCATTTACTCAACTTAAAAAAAAACTTACGGGCGCATCTATTTGCACGTCTATTTGTGTATCTAGAGACCCGCATCTAACGGCGCATCTATATAGCAGATAGACGTGCATATAGACGCGTAAATAGACGCTCTGCTAGAAAATTTAAAAAAACATATGAAGAGTGACCCCCTTGAGGGTCGATTAGATGATCACTCATACATAGAATCATTTTGAGAGTTTTCCCAAAGCAACACAACAAATGAACCTTGGGTCGATTTGATTACCACACACTTTCTGAGATGACCACACACACACACACACACAAAAAAAAAAAACATATTCTAAGACACCTACATTTGTGATCTTTGAGATGTCACAAATGTATTATCATAATGGCCTCTCTCTCTCTCTCTCTCTCTTTCCCTCTCTAACATCCTACAGTCAGCCAGGGTGAGGTGATTCCAACCGGTCAAGGTGAGCCATCACCGAGCCTGACTCACCAACACCAAATACTAAAGCAAAAAATCTCACCGATAGACGAAAGCAAAAGAGACACAGGAGGACGAAAGCGAAAGCTACAAGCATGGTGGAGGTGGGGTGGGAACTTTTTATAACATATTGCACAGACACCGCGCGATACCTTGTCAGACCACGCGGTGTCTCAAGGACCACGATTGGAAACCCTTGCAAATTGGACGGTCCTTGATGCCACACGTGGCACCATAGACAGTGTCTCATGGCACCCTACAAAAACCTGCGCGGTATAAGTGAGGCACCATGCGGGATCCTTCATATCGCACGGTGTGATATTACACTATGTGGTGTGTGAAGGGACATACTGCACGGTATTCCACGAAACCATGCGGTATGTTCGTGATCGATAGTTTAGGGTTCTAGGATGCGTTTTTGAATAAAAAAGTATGTATTTATTTTTTAATAAACGTACGTTTTAAATCCATGGATTCACCCATATTTGACCTTTATTTAAACCATACAAAATATAATTTTCATCCAATAGTATTGTGTGCCAAAAATATCATTGTTAATTTGATACACGTAGTGTTGAATCATAAGTGAATCATAAGTATTGATACTCTCCGCAAACTGTCATATTGATGTTGTGCATCAAATCATGTTATTGGAACTACGTGGCTTGATCTACAAAGAGAGGAAGCGAAAGATCACTTTTTACGACTTGAGGCATAATAAAAAATGCCGAGAGATCTCCAATCAAAACCCAAAATCTTCAACGATTAATTTATGGTAATATTTCAAACATGATTCTAATTTCTCATCCCTGTGAAGCAGAAAGGGATGACTGTTTTCTTAACAAAACTCACTCTTCGATCAACATTGGCCTTGAGAACACAAACTTGCAATTGTTGACAATAGTAAAAGAGAACAAAAAAAGAAAAAATACACAAGGATCTTTTGACATCAAATGGAAAGCTTCAAAGGGGCCTTGTAAAAGGCTTGGTAGGTCAAAACAAAAGTTTAATAGATTATTCAATCCAAAACATATTACAATAATTTCTACTTGAATGAAAGTAATGCTAACAAGCATTGATACTCCATTCTTGATTGCATTCATCAACCTGTCTCATTTGCCCCACTTGATTGGATTTCACAAGGGGGAAAGCGAAAGGTAATTTGAAACTTGAGTTATAAAAAATAAATACCTTTCAACAATCAATCCATAAAATATAGAATATGACAAAGACCATGTTTATTTCTAGTCCCTTTGAAAAAGAATGGAACATGCTTGATTTTTGAGAAACCTTCAAACCATGAGCCTAGAATGTTTTGATCTCCACAACATGATCATATGCAATAGTTACTAGCTATTGAAGAGAACCAAAGAGTTGCTTGCGACCCATAATATTTATTCAATAGAAATAAAAAATTAATAAAAGCTCCATAAGGACCTTTTGATGTCAAACATGAAGCTTTGAACGGGCCATATGAGTAGCCCCAAATGATCCTCAACAGGGATTGAAGATAGTTCCACTTGCTTCAACGCAATTTTGAGAAAGATGATCGCACCACTGGAACAATTGAGTTGGATCCTATAAGACAAAGAAGCAAAAGCCACCAAAGTGAGAAAGACATGAATATACTTGCTATGTCGATGAATGCGTTTAGAGAGGGAATTAATCACAAAGGAAAAATCCAAATCATGAAAGGCATCATCTGGAGAAGAACGTACATCCACATTGCACGTAGTGGTGCCTATGCCCCCATCATTTGCAAAGAATAAGCACTCTGATGTAGACTTGTTTATGAACAAGAAATCGGAGCCACCGACGGGGAGGAACATGAACTTTTGTTTATCATCGTTGCTATCACAGTCAACAGTGAACAAGGGATCACCGCCTGCGGGGCCGGCATTCAAGCAATATGCTATTCCTGAGGGTTCTGCCCCTATTTGGCTCCAACCGTCACTGTCAGGCTCAGTCACTCCGAACTTGAAATTCACCTGGGTGAAGGGGCCCCACTGGCAAGGGTAGCTGATCATCCTACCATTTGGGAAACCATAGTTGCCTTCGACGTTCCAGCAGGCATTGCTGGGAAGATTGTACACAGCAGTTCCTTCAAACAGCTCAACAAGGACACCTGCATGCATCCCGCATTAGCAACAATTAGCGATGTTGATTAGCGCTTCCTGTCACGGGCACAGCAACCCAACTGCATTTGGCACAAACCTATGATAATGCCCGCCCCCCTGAATACGTCTGCCGCCGCCGAAGTGAAACTGATGAGGTCGAAGCCAGCTGCTGGAGCTACCGCCGTCTGGTAAAGCAGATAATAATCCCCGCCTTTAATGATGGAGACGGCTCCTTGCAATGGGGTAGTGCCGGGAGAACTAGGGGTGATGGGAGTGCAGTCCTGGGCGGCTGTTGGTATAGGAGCAATACTGCTGATGATGGTGAAGCCAAGGAACAAGAAGATGAAAGGGAAGAGCCGGGGCATGGGGGCAGGAGAGATGCGGGGGTGACGTTCCATATTGTGGCAAGATACTGAATCTGAATCTGCAAGAATGCGAGGAGGGATGGCCTGCTTGTCCGATTTTAAAGCGAGCGTGTTTGGAATCCAGCTGAGCGAGGAGCCGAGGACGCGTCTGGGCTGGCCTCTTTTTGTCGTAGTCACTGAAACGTAATGTCATGTCGGGTTTTGATAAGGCGGCTGTTGCGAAGGTTGTAAAGTTGTAATACACAACATATGTCTTTTTTCAACGCTACAGACAACGAGATTGCAATAGTGTTCCCCAAAAATATTTTTGGTTGGATAATGAGAAACCTGATATCTCAAAACTTAGAAGTCTTTGAATCAACCTAGCAATCACAAACATGAGTGTATGTTGTGTATGCTATATAGTTACAAGAATCCCATTTCCACATTGTGTAATTCATTTCCACATTGTGTAACCTGATATCTCAAAACTTACAAGTCTTTGAATCAACCTAGCAATCACAAACATGAGTGTATGTTGTGTATGCTATATAGTTACAAGAATCCCATTTCCACATTGTGTAATTCAATTCTTACAGCCAACTGCATTTTAATTACAATTCCAAATAAAACATTACAACTCCAAAACGCAATTAAATTGAAAGCTCAAAAAGTGCTTGTATGTACATATAGCACGAAGCTAAGCCACGTCATGTGGCTTCAAGTATAAAAAATAAGGAAGCTAAGCCACGTCATGTGGCTTCAAGTACAAAAAATAAGAGGAGTGTATATACAAGAGGCACGAAGCCAAGCCAGTGGCTTTAAGTACAAAAAAGAGTAGCTAGCACTACTTCTACGACTAATCCTCGCTGCCTTCCATGCTCCCTTCTGCGCCTCCTTTCTCATCTTCCTTGTCGTCTTATGCACGGGCCTATAAACAAGGGACAATATATATCAATGTATGAAAAATCAAATCTTTACTTATAATTTTGGCATTATTTAATTACTTTCAAATACCTCGGGGGCCGCTCCAGTAGCCCGGGTATACTACTCCTCAGTAATCAACCCGTCATCATAGAAGTGCCTCCATGTATCTCCTCTACGATGGTGGCGGTGGTAGGCTGTCTCCACAGGAGTAGGGTATCTGCCCACGATCTCAAGCTGCAAGACGACACAATTTGCGAAGGGATTATTACAAAGAAACAACCTCCTAATAAACTACATAAGCAATATAATTTGAAATCGATACTTACAAATTGGGCCTCCCATGATTCAACACCCCTTGCTCCAAAATGCGCGCTTCCATATTCCTCCATCTGGATCCTTCGTGCCTCCACATGCTGCAGACTGGGGTCCTCCCTTGCTGACTTCATTGCTTTCTTCCACTCGTGCTTGTGAGCGGTGTGGGGCGGGCCCCTTGGGGGTTGATCTCCCTTGAGCCTGGCAAGCTCCGCTAGTGCCTGCCTCTTAAGCGAAGATCTTTTATTGCCAAGTATCGTAACAATCTTTGACTTGGCCCATTTATTTGTGAATTGGCAAGGGGGGGGGGTTAGGATACCTAGAGCGAACAACAGCGAGGGTCTCATCAGCCAACCTCTTTGGCTGGTCTTTGAAGTGGATAAAGCAATCTCTGTAATTGTTAGCAATTACAGAGCGCATGAAGGCCATGATGTCCTTCCCCCGCGCATCCATCAAGATGCCTCCTGTCTGAGTGATGTCATAGAATATCGTACCATCACTCGGAGGCACATCTAAATCATCTGAATCATCATCGTCCCCACCGCCACCCCTCCCAAAGCACTGTGCCATGCATCCCCCACCGCTCTCCCTACTACTACGCTTGCTACCGTGTCATGTCGAGCTCGTATGCTGCACTCGTAGCTGGAGACTGCACGGGACTATGCTGACCACTCGTAGCTGGAGAACCAAGTCTCGACTGCACAGGAGTACATTGACGGCTCTACGAGACAGAAGGACCTCCTGACGGCATGGGGGAAGGGGCATAAGACGGCATGGCAGAAGGGGCATAAGACGGCATGGGGGAAGGGGCATAAGACGGCATGGGAGATGGGCATGCGTTGTGTAGCCGGCTGGGCTGTGCTGACTCTGCTGGGGTGATCTCAGCTGGTGTGGGGTGGTTTGGAGTCTGTAGTGCCGACTCCTGGGGGGTGTTTAGAGTACCCGTCATATACCCGTATAACTCTGTAGGACTAGGAGGGTGCCCTAAAAGGTTATATAAGTCCCTCCAAATAGAATCCCAGGGATCAGGTGAGCTAGAAGCGCTTCCTGGCCACATGTTGAACTGGAAAAAAGAAAAAAAATCTATTGCTGATGAGCTGAGAAGAAAGGGGAAGGAAAGACAGGATTACTGTCGGAGCGCATCTATTTTCGTGTATAACAACGCATCTATAGACGCGGCTGTCTGTGTCTATAAATAGGCTAGATGCGCGTTTAGACGCACCTTTAGATGCGGTTTTAGATGCGCTCTGAGACGTGCTCCGACAGACGGACTTTTCTAAAAAGTAGAAAAGGACATTGCACCCGACACACAAACGTGACATTGATACCCAGATCATGTGTTTTTTGGATACGAGAAAGTACAAATCCAAAGAGAGCAAACTTCCAAAAAAGATCAACTGCAAAAAGACTTACCTTGGATAGAGGTATGGAAGGTTCTTCTTCTTTTTCAAAGTTGCTTCTCCTCCTTGTTCGTCCTCCTCTCCTTTAAGCTTGGAAGTAAGTGTGGGAGCCTTCCTCTTAAGCGTCGAAAATGTGGATGTGCTAATAAGGAAGCAAGCAAGCCGTGCGAAGTATAAGTAATGTGAAGAAAAGCAAAGCGAGCGCACTAAAAGCATGTTTAAAAGCCGCGTCTAAATACACAGAGTAGATGCGGTTTTAGATGCGCACCACAGAACAAACAGACGCGCTTTTAGACGCGCCTTTAGACACGCCACAGAGTTTAAAATTAAACATTTGAAGAAGAGCAAATTTGGTGGGTTGTTTGTTTGTAGGATGTCTTCATCTTCAACAAGTAGCTCCAGTGAGGATGAATCCGTCCGTATCCACCATTGCAAAATGTGGTTGGAGCAAAAAATCAAATGTATGTGTGATCGATGTCGAGGAAACATGTATCGTGCACGCAGGATTACACTCAATCACATCTCAAAGTATGGAGAATGGGATGTGACCGTAAACAGGGTAAGGGTTTGTAAGTTAAGGTTGATTGAGATACCTATGGGTGTTCATATGTTTGAGTTATGATCCCGTTTTAATTTGATATAAGATGCAGTGCCACACCCGCATATGTTGCCCTATGCTCGCCGTGAGGAGGTGAAGCATCGGCGATATGAGGTGGGATCTTCAGGAGGGACCATTACGGATGCATGGAGTGATGGTGATAGTAGCCCTCCGCCATTACCTCATGAAGCCGTGGAGGAGGAGGTGTTTGATGATATGGTGCGGGATTTATATGTCCATCAAGGGAGGGATGATAGCATGGAGCAGGATGATCTTTTTACTGCAGCATCGACTCCATTATTTGAGGGGTGCACATTCTCTGTTCTACGTGCCTCCCTTGAGTTACTAAACTTGCAAACCATCTATGGATGGAGCAATGCAAGTTTGAATGCATTACTCAAGTAAGGTTTAAAGTCTATTTTGCAAACATGGTGAATTATGCTAGTGGGTCAATTACTCGAATGCTTTTCCTCATTTATGGTCTTCACGTGTAGGCTATTGTGTAAAATGCTTCCAAGGGAGAATAAATTACTGACCTCAAGAGATATGGCAAGGCAACATGTGACCTCTCTTGGAGGATTAGATTACAAGCGCATCCATGCATGTGTCAACGATTGCGTTTTGTTTCGTGGACTACATAAGGATGCAAGAGAGTGTCCTACTTGTGGAGAGGCAAGATATAGAGCAGATCTCAAACCTTTGGACGTTCCTCGTAAGGTTCTGTGACATTTTCCCATAATCCCTTGCATCCAACATATGTTCAAGTGCAAATCTATTATAGAGCTCATGTCATGGCATTCCTCCCATCGATCAACCGATGGCAAGTGGAGAGCTCCCGCGGACTCTCCTGTGTGGAAGCATATTGAAGACACATGGCCAAGCTTCAAGGAAGAACCTAGGAGCTTGAGACTTGGATTGGGTATGGATGGTGTGAACCCATTTGGTCTCAAAAGCACGTCTTACAGTGTATGGCTAGTGATATTGGTGAATTATAATCTTCCACCCTCTATGGCTATTAAGAAAGGACATGTTATGCTGTCCCTTCTAATTCTAGGGAAACATAAAGTCAAAAACCCTGATGTTTATTTGGAGCCTTTGATCGATGAGCTAGAGATACTTTGAAGAGGTATCGAGGTGCATGATGTGAGCAAGCCTCCCTCGTCACGAGACTTCAACTGCAAAGCAGTCTTGATGTGGACGATGCATGACTTCCCTGGCTATGGCGAGTGTTTAGGATCAATCACCTGCTTGATCCCATGCATATCTTCAAGAATGTGGCATCTACCATTTGGGAGCATTTGAATGGGACACGAGCTTCCGCAGGCATAAGGGAGGATCTATGTATCACAGGGAGGATGCATGAAGCTTGGCCATAAGAGAGACCAAATGGGTGTGTTTTTTTACCTCGTGCACCGTGGATGTTATCAAAGCTAGAGATGGCGACGGTGAAGCGTGCTATTACTACAATTCGTACTCCCACTGGATGCATGAGGTGTTTGAAGGGAGCCTTTACAAAGAGCAAGAAAAGAGGTGTAGAGCAATTATATGGCTTGAAATCTCATGATTGACACAAGATGCTCCAAGCAAGTATTTTATGTGCATAATATCTTTTTCCTTTCAAATTTGTGAGTGAATAATTATAAGCAACTAATCAACCACCTCCTCATGGGTTCAGTTCATACTACCTACTAGCATTTCACATAGTGCATCGAAGGATGTGAAAGATTGTATTTACAAGATGGGCAAGCTTGTGAGGTACTTTACATGATACAAAATATGATGCGTATCAATGCTCCATGCAAGTTTGAATGCATATTGCTAATATGCTGTACTTTTTCATTTCTAGGTATGTGAGCTCAAAGGAAATAGATCCCACCACGCTTGAGAATGCTTGAGTTATGTCAGTGGAGGTGGTTTGTTTAGTGGAGGAGACATTTCCACGTTCTATTCTCACAAGCCAACTACATCTTCTAGTGCATTTGGTGGATGAGATTGCTATATATGCGGTACTATACATGCATGATGGTTGTTCTTCCTCGAGTGCTTCATGAAGACCTTGAAGGGCTTCGTGAGACAAAATGCAAGACCCGAAGGTAGCATGGCCTAGGGTTGGTTGGTACAAGAGTCACTTGTATATATTTCTGAGTTTCTTGTTGATGTGGATAGCTCTCTCCCACGACTATGGAGAGATGATGAAGACCTAAGGATGACCTCTATTGTGCCTCAAGGGAAAGGACGCAACAAAGTAATAGACACGGAGTTGCATAATAGTATCAACCTCTTTTGCGTGCTTAATAGTGATGTGATGAAAAGATGGGTGACAAGATATGAGGATGCAAAGGCAAGAAGACAAGAAGAAAGGGCCCTCTTTCATACACACCACGGATCTCGTGTGCCATACCCTCAGTATCTAAGAGCACTTCCAAAGGATATTCATGTGGATTGGCTACTTGATGAAATGGAGAAAGCAGAGAAAGACGAAGGGATGCATATCACAATGGAAGAATAGGAGTATGCTAGGGATGCATGAGCAAGGTCGGTATATAGAATCTTATGCATAAGTTAGGAGCTTTCAATAATTTAGATTGCTTATTTAATTGATTTTTTTTTGGTGTAGTGCACTATGTTCAATGCTATATGGTGTGAGGGCAAGCATTTTCGAACACAATGGATTGATGATAGGAGAAACACACAAGATTGCAGCGTCATTGCTAGCTTTGAGGGAGCCAATGGAGCCATGCATGATTATTGTGGCATAATCCAAGATATTATTATGCTTGACTTTCGACGCTTCTTTGTGTATGTTTTGGATGTAAAGTGGTTTAAGGACGTGGTGGAAAGAGGCCCTAATGCAACAATCAAACCAGGGATGTTTTTATCGAAGCTATGCTTATATATTAGTATAAAATCTTGGCGAAAGTTTTCAAGATTGTTTTTTTAGTTTCACAAAATATTAGTAAAATGCAGTACTTCTTTATATATGTTCATTTGAATTTTGAAGGAAAAAATGTAAATCCTAGCGAAACTTTGAATTTTTTTGCATAAAAGTGTCAAATCCTGGCGAATGTTTCAAACATTTATTTTGATTAGGGCATAAAACTTTCGATGCCAATATAAAAGTTTAGCTTCTTAACGAAACTAACTTGAAAAAACGCCATGCAAGTGGCTTTGTAACTATTGACTCCACAAAGTTTTGGCAAAGTAGGAAGGACACACTAGTACTCTTGCAACAATGTGAACAGGTACTGTGCACACATATAAAAATACTCGCTTTTAAATATTTGATGCAAGAAAAATAACATGATTGTATTTGTGTTTGAATTAGGTTGTCTATCAACCAATGGTGGATAATAATAGATGGTGGCATGTCATACCTATTATGCCACGTTCCAAAGTGATGTATAGTACATTTACTAATATGGAGCATATGGAGGATGATCATGGCCATGGACGTGATGATGACCGTGATACGAGAGAGGAGGATGATCATGAGATAGGAGATACAGATATTGAGGCCATTACTCGTGAGGACGAGCCTACCATTGGTAATGCTGATTTTGATGAGCACATGAGTAGCACAAGTAGCACTACAAGGCATAGGCCATTTTTCGATGGAAATATCGACGCTTTTTACATTAAAATTTTTTTTTCACGTGCGCAAATGTCGCTATAAGTGTCGCTAAAAGCATCGAAAAAGGAGCGTCGCTATATAGCGACACTGGCAAACATCGCTATATAGCGATGATCGAAACGTCGCTATATAGAGACACTGATAATTGTCGCTATATAGCGACACTGGTAAACGTCGCTATATAGCGACGATTAACAGAAGTAAAAAAAACGGGTTAGTGGGGCTAAACAGGGCTTCCTTTTGGCCCTGTTTAGCCCCACTAATCCTTTTTTTTTTGGTAATTACAAAAGAAAGTATTTTATAACAACATTTCCCTTGCTTGCAGGGTGATACAAAATTGTTCTTGTGAAATGATGAGTAACAAATGCATATACATGTCGGACATATACAACAGTGTTTGTAACAAAATTACCCTGTCGAAAGGGCAATACAAAATTGCTCAAACGAGCGGATATACAAAATGCTACTACCACTACTCATCCGAATCCGAATCATCTTCGTCTTGTTGGCCTGTTCCTTGGTCCTCGACACCTGCGTCTTCTCCCTCGCCCTCGCCACCTGCGTCCGCGATCCTTGGCCCTGTTGATCGCTCGCCTCCGATGATGGGACGCTTGAGCTTTGGCCCTAAGAGTGAACCATATAAATCGAAAATTAGATTGGAACTTAAATTAAAAAGTGAGATTACAAGTAGGAGTAAACTTATACCATGCGAGCAGCCACCTCAGCCCAATCGACCGTCGCTCCCATTGCCTCTTGCTCAATGAACCACGGCTTTGTTCCGATCCGAAATGCGCATCGTGTCTCTGCATCTGTAGGAAGACGACCCATCGCAGCTTGCTATGGATCCAATTTACGAGAGTTAGAGTTAGCTAAAGTGCATGTAATATGTAAGTAAAACAAATAGAACAATACATTAAATGGGAAGAAGTAGACTTACCACAGTTACCTCGAACGCACACCATCCGCCTGCGCGAAGTACCTATGACATCCAACCGTCTCTTCGCAGCCCTCCTCTGACCCTCGAACATTTCGGGATGGTCCCTATGTTTCTTCTTGAAGTACTTCCAATCAGCTTTGTCTGCCCACCTGGGTTTAGCCAACCCCTTTGTAATGGAAGTACGCAAGGTTGATCTACAATGCTTCAGGACCAAACCCATGCTCTCTCGCATATAATCATCATTAAACTCCACATTTGGCGGATTAGGGTATCTTTGTTTTAACTCATCGATCACTGCCTGCTTCTTTTGGGCATCTTGATACCGCCAATCGGTATTTATGCCGCTCTTGAAGTGATGACTGATCAACCTCCTCATGGCAGCCATGACTGCTTTGCCCTTTTTATCTTCTATTATCTCTCTGGCAGATGTGATTTGATAGGAGAGATCCCCTGATGAGTAAGGGGGACTGACGGTAGCAGAGTCTGAAGGAGTGGAAGCTGTGTGAGCACTTCCGGAGCGAGGAGTAGCAGTGGGAGTAGGAGAGGGAAAGGGGCCTGACTGATACTGTGTCTCCGGACCAAGTGGAGACCTAAAGGAGCGTGCATGTGCTGACTCATCTACATCCCCCGAGTCAGCACAATATGAGCCGCCCATCCTACTCTTCCTTCCCTTGCGAGAGGCATGCGCAGGTGATGATCCTGCGGTCGAAGGGACGCGAGGGGATGGCTGGGCAGTACGTCCACCCATCGATGTAGGGGGAGGAATTGCTGAGGTCCTCTGAGAGAGCAGAGAGAAGAATCTCACTGCCTCCTCATCGCTCATCTGTGCTACAAACTCATCGGGACTCCCAACAAAGCCATGCGCGGCTAGCAAAGGAGTTCCCCGAGGGGTAGTCGCAGTGCTACGTGGAAGAGGGGTCGGACCAGGGGTAGTCGTAGTGCTAGGTCCGAGAGGAGTTGGACCAGGGGTAGTCCTCGAGGTAGTAGCCTGAGAGGAATCAAAGTCCTCTGGAGCATATAGATCATGAGCTCTCCTCCTGCGAGGCTGTCCGTACTCGTCGGATAAGCGACGTGATCCCATGTCTAACATAGACACAAACACGAAAACAGAAAACAAAAAAACAAACATAAGCATTCTCATAGGCATAGGCATAGGCAAGAAGAAAGAAGAGGGAAAGGAAAGAAGAGGGAAAGGAAAGAGGGAAAGAAGATGGAAAGGAAGGAAAAGAATGAGAATGAGGAAATAGAGAATGAGAGAAGGGGGAAATAGAGAAGGGGAAAGAGATGAGGGGGAATGAGAGAAGCATAAGCATAAGCTTATGTGGAAATAGAGAATGAGCTTATGCAGAGATAGAGAAGGAGAGAAGCATAAGCTTATGCTTATGCTTCTCTCATTCTCTATTATGCTTCTCTCCTTCTCTATTTCCGCATAAGCATAAGCATCAGCCTATGCGGAAATAGAGAAGGAGAGAAGGGGAAAATGAGAGAAGGGGGAAATAGAGTGGGAAATAGAGAATGAGCTTATACGGAAATAGAGAATGAGCTTATGCTTCTCTCATTTTCTATTTCCGCATAAGCTCATGCATAAGCATAAGCTATGCGGAAACTTAAGCATAAGCTCATGCTCATGCATGAGCATAAGCATGAGCTTATGATTATGCTTAAGCATAAGCATCAGAAATAGAGAAGGAGCTTATGCGGAAATAGAGAATGAGTTTCTGCATAAGCTTCTCTCATTCTCTATTTCCGCATAAGCTCATGCATAAGCATGAGCTTATGCGGAAACTTAAGCATAAGCTCATGCTCATGCATGAGCATAAGCATAAGCTCATGCTTATGCTTAAGCATAAGCGGAAAAAGAGAAGGAGCTTATGCGGAAATAGAGAATGAGTTTCCGCATAAGCTTCTCTCATTCTCTATTTCCGCATAAGCTCATGCATAAGCATGAGCTTATGCGGAAACTTAAGCATAAGCTCATGCTCATGCATGAGCATAAGCATAAGCTTATGCTTATGCTTAAGCATAAGCATAAGCATAAGCTCATGCGGAAAAAGAGAAGGAGCTTATGCGGAAATAGAGAATGAGAGAAGCATAAGCATGAGCATATGCTTCTCTCATTCTCTATTTCCGCATGAGCATGAGCTTATGCGAATGAGAGAAGGAGGAAATAGAGAAGGGGGAATGAGAGAAGGGGGAAATAGAGAAGGGGGAAAGAGAGAAGGGGGAAACTTATGCATAAGCTCATGCTCATGCATGAGCATAAGCATGAGCTAAGCAATGAGCTTATGCTCATGCGGAAAAAGAGAAGGAGCTTATGCGGAAATAGAGAATGAGTTTCCACATAAGCTTCTCTCATTCTCTATTTCCGCATAAGCTCATGCATAAGCATGAGCTTATGCGGAAACTTAAGCATAAGCTCATGCTCATGCATGAGCATAAGCATGAGCTTATGCTTATGCTTATGCAAAAGCATAAGCATAAGCATAAGCTCATGCTTATGCTCATGCGGAAAAAGAGAAGGAGCTTATGCGGAAATAGAGAATGAGAGAAGCATAAGCTTCTCTCATTCTCTATTTCCGCATAAGCTCACGCATACGCATGAGCTTATGCCATGAGCTTATGCGGAAACTTAAGCATAAGCTCATGCTCATGCATGAGCATAAGCATGAGCTTATGCTTATGCTTATGCATAAGCATAAGCTCATGCGGAAAAAGAGAAGGAGCTTATGCGGAAATAGAGAATGAGAGAAGCATAAGCTTATCTCATTCTCTATTTCCGCATAAGCTCATGCATAAGCATGAGCTTATGTGGAAACTTAAGCATAAGCTCATGCTCATGCATGAGCATAAGCATGAGCTTATGCTCATGTGGAAATAGAGAAGGAGCTTATGCGGAAATAGAGAATGAGCTTATGCTTCTCTCATTCTCTATTTCTGCATAAGCTCATGCATAAGCATGAGCTCATGCGGAAACTTAAGCATAAGCTCATGCTCATGCATGAGCATAAGCATAAGCATAAGCTTATGCTTATTCTTATGCTTATGCATAAGCATAAGCATAAGCTCATGCTTATGCTCATGCGGAAAAAGAGAAGGAGCTTGTGCGGAAATAGAGAATGAGAGAAGCATAAGCTTCTCTCATTCTCTATTTCCGCATAAGCTCACGCATAAGCATGAGCTTATGCGGAAACTTAAGCATAAGCTCATGCTCATGCATGAGCATAAGCGTGAGCTTATGCTCATGCGGAAAAAGAGAAGGAGCTTATGCGGAAAAAGAGAAGGAGCTTATGCGGAAATAGAGAATGAGTTTCTGCATAAGCTTCTCTCATTCTCTATTTCCACATAAGCTCATGCATAAGCATGAGCTTATGCGGAAACTTAAGCATAAGCTCATGCTCATGCATGAGCATAAGCATAAGCTCATGCTCATGCATAAGCATAAGCATAAGCTCATGCTTATGCTCATGCGGAAAAAGAGAAGGAGCTTATGTGGAAATAGAGAATGAGAGAAGCATAAGCTTCTCTCATTCTCTATTTCCGCATAAGCTCACGCATAAGCATGAGCTTATGCAGAAACTTAAGCATAAGCTCATGCTCATGCATGAGCATAAGCATGAGCTTATGCTTATGCTCATGCATGAGCATGAGCTTATGTGAATGAGAGAAGGGGGAAATAGAGAAGGGGGAAACTTATGCTTATGCTCATGTGGAAAAAGAGAAGGAGCTTATGCGGAAATAGAGAATGAGAGAAGCATAAGCTTCTCTCATTCTCTATTTCCACATAAGCTCATGCATAAGCATAAGCTTATGCGGAAACTTAAGCATAAGCTCATGCTCATGCATGAGCATAAGCATGAGCTTATGCTTATGCTTATGCATAAGCATAAGCATAAGCATAAGCATAAGCATAAGCTCATGCTTATGCTCATGTGGAAAAAGAGAAGGAGCTTATGCGGAAATAGAGAATGAGAGAAGCATAAGCTTCTCTCATTCTCTATTTCCGCATAAGCTCATGCATAAGCATGAGCTCATGCGGAAACTTAAGCATAAGCTCATGCTCATGCATGAGTGGCCGGACTTTGCGAGGGAGCCACGCAACTTACATCTTGGACTCGCCATGGACGGCGTGAATCCTTTCGGGTTACGCTCGACATCTTGGTCGACATGGCCCATAGTCGTGGTGAATTACAATATCCCACCATGGCTAACAATAAAAAAGGGACACCTCATGCTTGCACTACTTGTGCCAGGAAAGTACAAGGCAAAAAACATGGACGTGTACATGGCACCTTTGATAGAGGAGTTACAGATATTATGGAGAGGAGTGCAGGTCTTTGATATTTCCAGAGCTCCTAGACATACCAATGATATTTTGGTCAGGGGTATCTTGATGTGGACCATGCATGACTACCCAGGATATGGAGAGTGCGCAGGTACGTGGTTGTGTCTTTACATGTACAATGAGGGATTATGCCCTTTTTACTCTCTTTTGCATGCATGTCTTGTACTAACACATTCATGCACGCGTGCAGGACTTGTTACAAGTGGGTACCATGCTTGTCCTGTTTGTGGACCGACTCTGAAATCGCTTGCACAACGCTACTCCAAACATATGAGGAAAAATGTTTATGAAGGTCATGCTCGATACCTTCCGCTCGACCATCTCGCACGTGGAGGTCAGCTTGATCCACCACCATCGTATTTGAAGGCAAGTGATTGGATTCAAGCTTGGAGGGTGAATGGAGAGGAACCTCCTCCTAGTATGAAGAGGCATCGATTTTTCACGAGCTTCCTTATTGGGGTCAGTTACAAATCAATCATCTCTTGGATCCCATGCATATCTTCAAGAATGTGGGGGCTACTATTTGGGCACACTTGGTTGGTTCCAAGGACTCGAGAGGAGTGCGAGAAGACTTGCGTGCTATGAATAGGATGTCTCGTTTGTGGCCCCAAGTGCATGCTTCGGGAAAAGTTGTCCTCCCGAAAGCAACGTGGATCCTCTCTACGAGGGAGGAGGCAACGGTCAAGGCAGACATTGCCTCTTTTCAAACACCGACAGGGTACATGCGTTGCTTGAAAAGAGCATTTTCAAAGGACAATAAGCTTAGTGGCCTCAAGTCCCATGGTTGGCACAAGGTCTTACAGGTATTCTAAGTAGAATTAATGTACCAATAATAGTGATGCGTTAGCGTAATTATTATTATGTTACATTGTTGACATGACTTCATTGTTGCTTTGATAGTTCATCCTCCCAATTACAATAAAAGGGTGCTTACAAGAAGATGTTAGAAATGCTATATTCAAGATTTGTGGTATTGTGAGGTATGCTTACTATCAAATCGCATTATGTATTTTCTTAATGGACATGTGAAATAGGTGGATATCTCAAATATCTTACATATGCATGGACATGTGAAATAGGTGGATATCTCAAAAAGAGATCTCTATATCGAGCATCGAGAAGGCTAGGGTGGAATCCATCGAAGCCGTATGCTTGCTTGAGAAGCACTTTCCCTCAAGCATTATGACAACTCAAGTCCACTTGCTTGTGCACATAGTTGATGAGGTGGCTATAGCAGGTACCGTTCATAGTCGATGGATGTTTTTTCTCGAGCGGTTTATGAAAAATTTAAAGGGGTTTGTAAGACAAAGAGCAAGACCGGAAGCAAGCATGGCAGAGGGATGGCTTGTGCAAGAGTCATAAGTATATATCACAGAGTTTCTTGCATCCACGGATCCTGATATGCTCTGCAAGCTTGGCACAACAAGGATGATGATCGCATCATTGGCGAGGTTCCCCAAGGAAAAGGGATTGAAAGAAAGATGAGCGAAGAGCAAATGGAGAAATTCAATAAGTTTTGTATCCTCAATAGCCCTGAGATGCAGAAGTGGATTGAGAGATATGAAGTGGTCAAAGCAGAAAGAATAAATGCAAGGACGAGATTCATAGTAATGTACAGGCGATCACAACCATATCCACGAGATCTGGCTCTTCTCCCTACTCACATGTCACTTGATTGGCTACAACTGGCTCTACATAAAGCCGAACGTGATGGAGAGATAATAAACGAGCGCGAGCGGGAGTTATCATCTGGATGTATGGTGCATGTAAGTTTCTTATCTCTTGACGTAATTAAGTAATTATTTGTGGCAATATATGCTATAAAATAGGTGCATCTTCATTGTTTTAATGATGCTCTTTTACAGTACAAAAAGTACAGTGCATTATGGTCATATGGACGACATTTTCGCGTGGAACGCATTGATTCAAAGAGAGTCACATATGATTGTGGAGTCATGGCTAACTTCACACAAGATAGCCGAGCAAGTGCTTCGGATACCAATCTTCTCTCCTCACAGTTGGATTATTGTGGAACCATACGCGACATCTATGAAATTGATTTCAGACGATTTACTATTTTCATTCTTGATGTAAAATGGTTTAGAACTACTTACAACAGTCCCCATGCGACAGTGAGAAAAGATAGTAGTGGTCTCTTTGCAATAGACTCCACCAAACATTGGACCGATGAAAGTGATACTTTTGTTCTTCCCGAGCACTGTGAGCAGGTGCATACTAATGATTTAGTTAGTCGAAGCTTTCGTTTTTAAAGTCCATTGATATATATATAATTGACGACATTTGGCACCCATCTTCAATATAGGTGGTTTTTCATCCAGATCGTTCTGATCCAAGATGGTGGCACGTGATCCAAGTTTCACCACGAAGTAAGCAAATTTTTGAAGATCGAGATGTGGATATGGAGATGCCACTACCAATGCCGGATCCAATTGATGAATCTAGCAAAGAAGATGTAGATCACCATATGAGCCAAGAGGAAGATGTGCATAATGACATCACACGGGAGGAGGATGGAGATCACGATATTGACGAAGAAGACCACAATCATCAAGATCAATCACCACACTTAAGCTTTATTGAAGAAGATGATCAAATACTTTTAGGTGAATGTACGATGCTAGAGTAGTACGATGATGATATAGGAGATCAACTCGGTATAGAGTTGGAGATAGACTTGCTTGGCACCTTAAACTTGGCTCAAGATGAAACAGTTGATGTAAATGCTCGTATTTGATTTTTCTCATCTCCATGAATATATGAGCTTCAAAGGCTTGATGTACATGCTCTCATTTTTTTATTCTCTATGAGCTCAAACATGTATGAAAACTTAAAAAAAGTTGTCATTCGAAAAAACTAACTTTTAAGGCCTATATAAAAAAAAAAACCTCTCTATAAAAACGTCGCTATAATATTTTGTATCAGTGTCGCTATATAGCGACTTTTAAAAGTCGCTATATAGCGACTCTTGTAAAAGTCGCTATATAGCGACGATTTACGAAACCCGCTTTTCATACCGACGATTAACGCTAAGCGGGCGCTAAACGTCGATACGTAAACATCGCAATAGGATCCGTGTGTAGTAGTGTAGTAGTGGGTTGAATGTATTTGTAGATCTAAACACTTGTTTGGATTTTGAAGTAGATAGTTTGGCAAGGGTTGATCTCATTGAGGATGAGATTGAACCGTAGCCCCATCATTGATATTGGAAGATCACCATATGAGCCAAGAGGAAGATGCGCATAATGGCATCGCACGGGAGGAGGATGGAGATCACGATATTGATGAAGAAGACAACAATCATCAAGATCAATCACCACACTTAAGCTTTATTGAAGAAGATGATCAAATACTTTTAGGTGAACGTACGATGCTAGAGTACGATGATGATATGGGAGATCAACTCGGTATAGAGTTGGAGATAGACTTGCTTGGCACCTTAGACTTGGCTCAAGATGAAACAGTTGATGTAAATGCTCTTATTTGATTTTTCTCATCTCAAACTTGGACATGAATATATGAGCTTCAAAGGCTTGATGTACATGCTCTCATTTTTTAATTCTCTATGAGCTCAAACATGTATGAAAATTTAAAAAAATTTGTGATTGGAAAAAACTAACTTTTAAGGCCTATTAAAAAAAAAACCTCTCTGTAAAAACGTCGCTATAATATTTTGTATCAGTGTCGCTATATAGCGACTTTTACCAACAGTCGCTATATAGCGACGATTTACGAAACCCGTTTTTCATACCGATGATTAACGCTAAGCGGGCGCTAAACATCGGTACGTAAACGTTGCAATAGGATCCGTGTGTAGTAGTGACTATTTGAGGGGTGCACATTCTCTGTTCTACGTGCCTCCCTTGAGTTTCTAAACTTGCAAACCATCTATGGATGGAGCAATGCAAGTTTGAATGCATTACTCAAGTAAGCTTTAAAGTCTATTTTGCAAACATGGTGAATTATGCTAGTGGGTCAATTACTCGAATGCTTTTCCTCATTTATGGTCTTCACATGTAGGCTATTGTGTAAAATGCTTCCAAGGGAGAATAAATTACCGACCTCAAGAGATACTCAAGAGATATGGCAATGCAACATGTGACCCCTCTTGGAGGATTAGATTACAAGCATATCCATGCATGCGTCAACAATTGCATTTTGTTTCGTGGACTACATAAGGATGCAACAGAGTGCCCTACTTGTGGAGAGGCAAGATATAGAGCAAATCTCAAAACTTTGGACATGCCTCGTAAGGTTCTGTGACATTTTCCCATAATCCCTCGCATCCAACATATGCTCAAGTGCAAATCCATTGCAGAGCTCATGTCATGGCATTCCTCCCATCGATCAACCGATGGCAAGTGGAGAACTCCCACAGACTCTCCTACGTGGAAGCATATTGAAGACACATGGCCAAGCTTCAAGGAAGAACCTAGGAGCTTGAGACTTGTATTGGGTATGGACGGTGTGAACCCATTTGGTCTCAAAAGCACCTCTTACAGTGTATGGCCAATGATATTGGTGAATTATAATCTTCCACCCTCTATGGCTATTAAGAAAGGACATGTTGTGTTGTCCCTTCTAATTCCAGGGAAACATAAAGTCAAAAATCCTGATGTTTATTTGGAGCCTTTGATTGATGAGCTAGAGATACTTTGGAGAGGTATCGATGTGCATGATGTGAGCAGGCCTACCTCGTCACGAGACTTCAACTACAAAGTAGTCTTGATGTGGATGATGCATGACTTCCCAGGCTATGGCGAGTGTTCAGGTAAGCATTGCACTTTTAATTATGAGTAGGCAACCGATGTGGCACCTTGAACCCACCTTCAACTCTTAATTGCATCTATTGTTCAGGTATCACTACATTGAGTTACCATGCATGTCCTTCGCTAGTTGCCTCATGGGTAGACGCATTGAATAAGGTCATCTATGAGAATCACCATCGATTTCTCCCACCTGATCATCCTAGATATATTGCCCCTTGGAATGAAGTCCTCCCACAATCACTCACTGCGGGAGATTGGATGAGAATTTGGGACGCCACGACTCCTCCACCACTTGGCATGAGCTGGTAAGGGTTTGTAACTATTGTGTGCTATATTGGCTGGAAATAAAGATTGCCCGCTAACACCAACTTTTGTTTAGATACTCCATCTTTTATAATTTACCATATTGGTCCTACCTCAAGATCAATCACCTGCTTGCTCCCTGCTTGATCCCATGCATATCTTCAAGAATGTGGCATCTACCATTTGGGAGCATTTGAATGGGACACGAGATTCCGTAGGCATAAGGGAGGATCTACGTACCACACGGAGGATGCGTGAAGCTTGGCCACAAGAGAGACCAAATGGGCATGTTTTTTTACCTCGTGCACCGTGGAGGTTATCAAAGCTAGAGATGGCGGCGGTGAAGCGGGCTATTACTACAATTCGTACTCCCACTGGATGCATGAGGTGTTTGAAGGGGGCCTTTACAAAGAGCAAGAAAAGAGGTGTAGAGCAATTATATGGCTTGAAATCTCATTATTGGCACAAGATGCTCCAAGTAAGTATTTTATGTGCATAATATCTTTTTCCTTTCAAATTTGTGAGTGAATAATTATAAGCAACTAATCAACCACCTCCTCGTGGGTTCAGTTCATATACCTACTAGCGTTTCTCATAGTGCATCAAAGGACGTGAAGGATTGTATTTACAAGATGAGCGAGCTTATGAGGTACTTTACATGATACAAAATATCATGCGTATCAATGCTCCATGCAAGGTGTTCATATTGCTAATATGGTGTACTTTTTCATTTCTAGGTATGTGAGCTCAAAGGAAATAGATCCCACTACACTTGAGAATGCCTGAGTTATGTCAGTGGAGGTGGTTTGTTTAGTGGAGGAGACATTTCCACGTTCTATTCTCACAAGCCAACTACATCTTATAGTGCATTTGGTGGATGAGATTGCTATATGTGGTACTATACATGCACGATGGTTGTTCTTCCTCGAGCACTTCATGAAGACCTTGAAGGGCTTCGTGAGACAAAATGCAAGACCCGAAGGTAGCATGGCCAAGGGTTGGTTGGTACAAGAGTCACTTGTATATATTTCTGAGTTTCTTGTTGATGTGGATAGCTCTCTCCCACGACTATGGAGAGATGATGAAGACCTAAGGATGACCTCTATTGTGCCTCAAGGGAAAGGATGCAACAAAGTAATAGACACGGAGTTGCTTAATAATATCAACCTCTATTGCGTGCTTAATAGTGATGTGATGAAAAGATGGGTGACAAGATATGAGGATGCAAAGGCAAGAAGACAAGAAGAAACGGTCCTCTTTCGTACACACCACGGATCTCGTGTGCCATACCCTTAGTATCTAAGAGTGCTTCCAAAGGATATTCATGTGGATTGGCTACTTGACAAAATGGAGAAAGTAGAGAAAGACGAGGGGATGCATATCACAATGGAAGAATGGGAGTATGCTAGGGGATGCATGAGCAAGCTCGGTATATAGAATGTTATGCATAAGTTAGGAGCTTTCAATAATTTAGATTGCTTATTTAATTGATTTTTTCTTGGTGTAGTGCACTATGTTCTCACTATGTTCAATGCTATATGGTGTGAGGGCAAGCATTTTCAAACAGAATGGATTGATGATAAGAGAAACACACAAGATTGTGGCTTCATTGCTAGCTTTGAGGGAGCTAATGGAGCCATGGATGATTATTGTGGCATAATCCAAGATATTATTAAGCTTGACTTTCGACGCTTCTTTGTGTATGTTTTGGATGTAAAGTGGTTTAAGGACGTGGTAGAAAGAGGCCCTAATGCAACAATCAAACGCCATGCAAGTGGCTTTGTAACTATTGACTCCACAAAGTTTTGGCAAAGTAGGAAGGACACACTAGTACTACCACAACAATGTCAACAGGTACTGTGCACATATATAAAAATACTCGCTTTTAAATATTTGATACCGTCGATGCAAGGAAAATAACATGATTGTATTTGTGTTTGAATTAGGTTGTCTATCAACCAATGGTGGATAATAATAGATGGTGGCATGTCATACCTATTATGCCATGTTCCAAAGTGATGTATAGTACATTTACTAATATGGAGCGTATGGAGGATGATCATGGCCATGGAGGTGATGATGACCGTGATATGAGAGAGGAGGATGATCATGAGATAGGAGATACAGATATTGAGGCCATTACTCGTGAGGACGAGCCTACCATTGGTGATGCTGATTTCGATGAGCACGTGAGTAGCACAAGTAGTAGTGGGTTGAATGTATTT
Source organism: Dipteris shenzhenensis (assembly GCF_047967505.1). NCBI lineage: Eukaryota > Viridiplantae > Streptophyta > Polypodiopsida > Gleicheniales > Dipteridaceae > Dipteris > Dipteris shenzhenensis. Next base: position 22,437,821 of record NC_141605.1, read on the forward strand.
GTATAGTAGTGGGTTGAATGTATTTGTAGATCTAAACACTTGTTTGGATTTTGAAGTAGATAGTTTGGCAAGGGTTGATCTCATTGAGGATGAGATTGAACCATCATTGATATTGGCAAAACTATTTTACATATTGTCTCATTCTCCTCACGTCACTTAATTCTTGTATATGTGGGCTTGCAAAAAAGCATTGATGTTTTTGTTAAAATTATGTGCTTTGGTAATCATGGCCAATGTTTGGAAAGTAGTGATGTACACCAAAATCTCACTTTCTGTATTCTCTATTTTGCATCTAAATACGCGTCTAAATATGCATCTAATTGTCTGTGTAGATGTGCTAATAGACACGCTAATACACGCACAAATAAACGCACTAACAGACGTAGTGTTAGACGGGGGCCCATATTTTCGTAGTGTAGACACGCTAATAGACATGTCAATACACGTGCAAATAGACGAGCTATTAGACACGCTATTAGATGCATCCGTAATTTCTCTATTCAAGCAATGCCTATAGATGCGCCCGCTATTTTGCGTGTGTATCAAGCGCATCTATAGTTTCTTTGTGTTGTTGTGTATTCGCCATTTGTCTGGAATCCACCATTTGGATAGTATGTCATTTCATGTGAATCCCTATCTTCAATTTGAGGGGGGTGTTGGAAGGAAAATCTTGATAGAGTATTCTCAATAGGTGATAGGTGATGTGTAAGCTTGGATAGGTGATGGAGATAATTATGGAGGAGATTTAGGATCTAGATCCCCCTCGTGACATCATGAGTGATGCATGAAGGAAGAGGACGCTATGTATCACCAAGCCTATTTAAATGGCTCTTCTCATGAATAAATATATGATCATTGTGTCCACTATCGACTCTCTCATCACTCATGTGCTTGATCCTCCATAGCTTGCACTATTTGTGAAGATCCCTACTCTTTCTGGTCATGTGTACCTCTACTTTCTATGAGCCTCCATAGGTCTTAAACTCTAACAATTCTTGGCTCGCATATATGTTCCAAGAACATCTAAAGTCCTATCAAACACAAAAACAACTCTTTCTCTCGCAATCTGCAAATGCAGTTCATGAGATGAAATCAAGGAACGTAGCTCTGGTGGCTGAATCCATGCCAAATAGCAATTGATGGAGTGAGTAGCTTTTGAGGGTGGGAGTTTCTATGGATCTCTAAAAGTGAAAGTGAGAATGTAATGTAAAAATGCCTCTTACCCCTTTATATATACTGCAAAACTCTAAAAATTAAAACTAATCCATAAAATCTGTTGAGAGTTGTGGTGCCATGAGCACATGTAGAGCAAAGGTATGGGCAAAGGATAAGCTGCCACATGGCATGGAGGAGATATCCCACATGTGAGCAAGCAAATGGATGTAAGTACCCTCACCTATAAAAGGGAGGTTCATTTGAATTAATATCAATCAAGCACTTTGCACTATCTCAAGATTCTCTTTATGAGTCCAAGCTAATCTATCTTGGAACCTAATTGACTTGAGGTACATGTCATGAGCACTCTCTTCATCATGTTTCCACACAGGTTTCATCCACCTTAGAGCGCTCCATAGATCCTGAGGCACACATCTTTTGTCATGGTATCAGAGCATAGGTTTAGCTCTCCTAGTTTAGCTCATTAGTAGTTCACTAGGATTGCTTCCATTCCTAGATTAGTTGTAGGCATGTCTTAGAAGCTCATGAGTTCTCCTAGGTTAGTTTTAGTTTTAGATTGAAAACAAATTTCCGTCCCTAGAGAGAGAAAAGTTCCGTCCATTGTTTCCTTCCATTGCATTTGAGAATTCTATCCATTATGAAAATTCCGTTCATTGCTTTGAGATATCTCCGTCATTCTTGATGAGAGAGAGAGAGAGAGTTCATTTCTTTTTGGAGATCTATTTTGTAAGATAGATCTGTGAGAGTTGTTCTTCTCTTCCGAAGAGAGAAATTTGGTTGAGAGAGCTTTCTTTCATGCTGTTTGAGAACGAAAAGTTTTCTTTGAGATTTGAAAGAGAAAGAGAGTCATCCTATCTATCCTATCGGAAAGATATATGGAACATAGATAAAGTTTTGTGACCATTGTGTATCCATAAGGAATCTACTAGCCAGAATGAAGCTCCAACGCTCAGCTTCAAGGGCGGCTTGGACCTCTCCATCAAAGAGGAAGACTCAGACATGACCAATGCCACTCAGAGGTGACTTCAACAAGCCAACAAGACTGCAGCTCCTGCAACACTACAAGCCCACAACCTAGGCGACCGGAAGGAGGCAGCTCCAACAGAAGGCCATCGACATCAACAGCCACCTATGTGATTGCAGCAAACACCTTCAACACAATTCTTAGATGCGGCAACGCTCCTCCACGTGACATCCAGCGCTGCGAGCTCCAAGGCGACCCCAACAGAGCAGCTTGCCAGACGATCATCTATGCCAGCAGCTTGCCAAACTTGAAGGTGGCCTTCTCCAGCAACGCTCCTACAAGGCCAGCCTAAGGCACCTCTATAGCCTCAGCTCACACACAAAGCAGTGCACACAGCGCTAAGCCAACCTCCTGCAAGCTCTACCAGTTTCGACGCTCTTCCAACTGCCCTCATCAACGATGCCTCTAGCTACTCGACCTGCGCGTTTCCCACGACTAGCATCAACAGCCGCTCCACCAGCCGCGATCTCCATCGAGCCCTGCAAGAGCTCTCAGCATCAGCGTCGGACCCTACACGAACTGCAGCGACTCCAGCGAAGCCGTCGTCGTCTCTGCAGCAGAGAAGCTTCAAAGCTTCCATTTCTTTGCTAAGGTTCCCACAGAAGGCCACGTGGCATAGGATAAGATGTAACTATGGTTGGGTCTCTAGTCACTAGGGTTAGTTCAACCTTGGTCAATGGTCAAGCAACCCAAAAGAAACCATGGTCAAGTAACACACACTAAGCCATGGTTAGTCTTAGGTTCAGGGTTAGTTAAGTGCCACCTAAGCACACAGCCCTTGCCAAGCACAGTTTGAAAATCAGCATGTGAATCCCTGTGCCACATCATCAAAAGCCCTCTTCTTCACAAAAAACTTCAACAAGCCGTAACTTGCAATCCAAGAAGAATTTGGACACGCTCCAAAAAGGAAAAGTGATCGTCTTTCCGAGCTCTACGCGCCTGTCAATTCAGAATCATTGTATGCAATTAAACACTGCCAATATTGAAAGAAATTAATTGGTAAGACCTTTGCAACAAATGGAAAAGCAAAGCATGAATGCACACATTATTGTCATAAGCATGCCAAAAGCACAAGTGCATGAGATGACCATAGCACGTAGCATGGCATCCACACATAAAGCATTAAGGCACATGGAAGAACAAAGCATCATGCATCAAGCTACGTCAAGCAAAGAAGCAAACGAGTCATCATCAAGCCATGAGCCAAAAGGTGACATCAATGGAATGTATTGAAAAGCAAAAACCTTGCCAACCTTGCCTGTGTTTTGTAAATCAAGCCTGACCACCTGAGAGTAGCTATGAAAGCACCCAGGGGAGGTATTGACATGTAAAAACCACACTTGACCATCTTAAGTAGCAATGTATGCACTAAGGGGAGGTGATGGATTTGTAACTCACATCTGACCACCTTGTAGTAGCCAAAGGGTTATGGCACCAAGGGGAGGTGTTGAGAGTTGTGGTGCCATGAGCACATGTAGAGCAAAGGTATGGGCAAAGGATAAGCTGCCACATGGCATGGAGGAGATATCCCACATGTGAGCAAGCAAATGGATGTAAGTACTCTCACCTATAAAAGGGAGGTTCATTTGAAGTAATATCAATCAAGCACTTTGCACTATCTCAAGATTCTCTTTATGAGTCCAAGCTAATCTATCTTGGAACCTAATTGACTTGAGGTACATGTCATGAGCACTCTCTTCATCATGTTTCCACACAGGTTTCATCCACCTTAGAGCGCTCCATAGATCCTGAGGCACACATCTTTTGTCAAAATCCCCATGTCAATTTAATTGTCCATCATCTTTTGAAACAAGAACTAGGATTTTGCAAAAAATTAAATGTTGCACTAGTCAAACACATTGTTAACAATCTTCAAAGTTATAGGAGAAATAAAATTGGCACTATGCATGCAATTCTCCACACATCAGCTGATCTTACCACCATTTAAGGTAAAGTTGAAGGACTCTAACATCCCTTCCTCCGTGACCAATAGTTTTTCTCACACATCCCTTAGAGTCCATTGCAATGTGATGTTCACGTTCTTGAAATCTCCTTCTTCAACATCAACAGACAAACTTACCCTTGTATTGTCTTCATCTCAATAGAGTCTAGGGGAAGCCACCGGCCATTTGTTTTCTTTCAGCACCTATACTGAAAAGGTAAATACAACATTTGGTGTGACAAATGGTAGCTAATAACCACATTGTCTTTACATGCATGACATTGAAACACATCATGCTTTTGTTCGCCTGACTTGGTTCCCCAATTCACCCCAAGTAAATCTGAAGTAAATCTTCAAGAGCATTTTCATCTACACCCTTGCAAGACCACATAGTTTTTGTTCTATGCATATGTATATTCTGAAACAAAGAAGAAAAAATGTGTACATGCATAAAACAAATTAATCTTGCCCATTTGGATCCAAATGTAAACTTCATGGCCATGCCCACATCCTTTCCAATCTTGTCCTTGTACGATTGCAATGTCCTCAAGTCCACAATGCTGCAATCCATGTCTTGAAGTTGTGGTGTGCAATGGTTTGCAAACGGCCATAGCTTGATGATGTCGTTGGAGTGATGTATGTTGCATTATACCAATACACATTCTTATTTTGCAAGGAGGCCAACTTCTCCCCTGCATGCATTTTCTTACCTAAATCCTCATGAATCATAGTAAACTTGCCTATGAATGACTCAACTAGTTCCCACCCCTCAAAGTCCAAAGGGAAAACATATGCCATGAATAAGATCTCTTAGAAAGCAAACACCAAATTTCCAAATGGACTCATTACAGTGTGATGGTATCCTAGATTGATTGAATGATGGAGGATGCCACATATCTTTTCCCATGTACACATGTTGCATTTTTGGGAGCCATTCTTTCTTCCCAAACTTGAACTTCAAGATGTGCCCCTTCCACTCATGAAAGATATTACCTCTGTTGCTTTTGGGAAGCTTATGTGGACCTTTGGCCAATCCTTTCATCACTATCTAGTCATGCAAGCTATAGGTGCAAGGACTCTAACATGCCTTCCTCCATGACCAATAGTTGTTCTCACACATCCCTTAGAGTCCATTGCAATCTGATGTTCACGTTCTTGAAATCTCCTTTTTCAACATCAACAGACAAACTTACCCTTGTATTTTCTTCATCTCATTAGAGTCTAGGGGAAGCCACCGGCCATTTGTTTTCTTTCAGCACCTATACTGAAAAGGTAAATACAACATTTGGTGTGACAAATGGTATCTAATAACCATATTGTCTCTACATGCGTGACATTGAAACACATCATCCTTTTGTTCGCCTGACCTGGTTCCCCAATTCACCCCAAGTAAATCTGAGGTAAATCTTCAAGAGCATTTTCATCTACACCCTTGCAAGACCACATAGTTTTTGTTCTATGCATATGTATATTCTGAAACAAAGAAGAAAAAATGTATACAAGCATAAAACAAATTAATCTTGCCCATTTGGATCCAAATGTAAACTTCATGGCCATGCCCACATCCTTTGCAATATTGTCCTTGTACGATTGCAATGGCCTCAAGTCCACAATGCTGCAATCCATGTCTTGAAGTTGTGGTGGTGCAATGGTTTGCAAACAGCCATAGCTTGATGATGTCGTTGGAGTGATGTATGTTGCACTATACCAATACACATTCTTATTTTGCAAGGAGGCCAACTTCTCCCCTGCATGCATTTTCTTACCTAAATCCTCATGAATCATAGTGAACTTGCCTATGAATGACTCAACTGGTTCCCACCCCTCAAAGTCCAAAGGGAAAAAATATGCCATGAATAAGATCTCTTAGAAAGCAAACACCAAATTTCCAAATGGACTCATTACAGTGTGATGGTATCCTAGATTGATTGAATGATGGAGGATGCCACATATCTTTTCCCATGTACACATGTTGCATTTTTGCGAGCCATTCTTTCTTCCCAAACTTGAACTTCAACATGTGCCCCTTCCACTCATGCAAGATATTACCTTTATTGCTCTTGGGAAGTTAATGTGGACCTTTGGCCGATCCTTTCATCACTATCCATTCATGCAAGCTATAGGTGCAAGGGCTCCACTCATCAAATGCATTTTTGGTGTTGTGGAAGACACAAGAGTTCAAAACATTGCATGGTCTTGTAGCCTTGCTCCTCACCATGCTTGCAGAGGTTGCAACATCAAGAATGGGACTCCTACATAGGGCAATGCATCTCCAACAGAGGCACAAAAGAGGGAGAAGGAGAGGGATAAAGTAGCACTATACCCACCGAGGCATAGGAGAGAGAGAGAGGCTGGAGAGGGAGAGAGAGAGAGAGAGAGAGAGAGAGAGAGAGAGAGAGAGAGAGAGAGAGAGGAGAGAGAGAGAGAGAGAGAGGGAGAGAGAGAGAGAGAGAGAGGAGATGTAGGAAGCAGGCCAAAGCAGGAGGGAGCAGAGAAAGAGGGGGAAGAGGGCAGGGAGGGAAGCTTCAGAATTCAAAAATGGAAGGAATGATAGGCTGGACTAGAACAGTGGGGGGTAGAGGGCACTTTGATTTACTTGTGCAACACGTGGCCGGACATCGGTTTTGCGACTGGTGTACTAAAAGCAGGTTTTCCAAGAAGCCCCGGGAGAACCATTGGAGGGCAGGGATGTGGGTGCTGAAATACATCAAAGGCACACTTGATTATGGCATCACCTATACCAAGGGCAACATCTTGGCCAGATTCTGTGACTCGGATTGGGCAAGAGACGTGGACAGTAGGAGATCAGTGACAGGTTACTATTTCGCACTTAGATCTGGAGTTGTCATGGGTCAGCAAGAAGCAACCTACAGTTGCTCTTTCTTCTACCGAGGCTGAGTACAAATCAGCATGTTTTGCTTCTTGTGAGGCAGTGTGGTTAAGGAGGATTTTAGGGGACATGGGTGCAGTGCAAAATAATCCTACGTAGTTATCATGTGACAATAAGAGATGCATGGAAATTGCCAAGAACCCTGTGTATCATGCTCGCACAAAACACATTGAGATTCAATATCACTTTGTACGCGAGCTCATCATGGATGGAGAGGTTGACTTGGTGTACTGTTCGACTACAGAGAATGCTGCAGACATCTTCATGAAGGCTCTTGGAAGAGACTTGCTGGAGAGGCATCTTCATCGACTTAGCATTGGGCCGAAAAAGTAAGTTCACTTGCGGGTGGACATTGAGGGGGGGTGTTAGATATCAATGCTCCACTCTCGTGTAACTACACGAGAACTAGCTAACTCTACTTATAAGCCCCCCATATGAGAAGAAGGCATTTGAGTAGCTCGGTTATCCAGTAGGTCTTGGTTTGGACACCAGATGGGGGCCATGTGTGGCCTGATGGCTGGACGGCTTCAGATAGAGTTGGCACACTGCCAACTAGGCTACATGCAAGTGCAGGAAGGCATCCCATGACTGACCGCACTAAGGGTAGACGGAGCATTTCCCAGGGCAGCCCACTCTTAGGCTGCAGGGCCCGTTTGAAGACCCAGATGATCCCGGATGGCTCTGGGCCGAATGGAGATGGTAGGTTAGTTGCTCTATTCTGTGCCACGGTTCTAACGTGTGGTGGGTGGCCTATTTCGATACTGACCTCTAGTCGGCCGTTTGGGGCCGACTGGGTAGGTCTCCCAATTGGGTCTAACCGACTACGACTAGTGGATATATAAGAGCAAGCCCGTGAAGCTCATCATTATCACTGGCTACAACAACCCTGATTCCTTAGCGTCCAGCCTCCGTCCTCTACTATTTCCAGCATGCCATTGAAGCTTCTTACATAGGAGCGCACAGTTGGGAGGCAGCACCATCTATTGTATCAGTTTTATAGTAATCAAAATTTTGATTCTCCATACTATTTGTTTTTCTCTCTTGCATACGAGATCCTATTATCTGTTGAGCACAAAAGTTGTATTGTTTACTTACAAATATCTACTATAGTTGTCGATGAAAGTCAAGTAGTAAAGTGAACCATTGATGCTGCGGGTCTGGGCATAACCCCATACATCTGTATGTATCAAATCAAGAATACCTCATGCACGAGAGGTACTTTTGACAAAGTTGGTTCGCTTTTGTTTGCCGAAGCAGCATGCTTTGCAAACCTTTCCAAGGAACTATAGCTTCGGAATCCCAATTGCCATATTCTGATTCTTGAGATCTAACAAGTACTTGAAATTGACATGATCATATCTCTTGTGCCATTTTGCAGATAGTGGCATCTTTTGTGGTTGAGATGACATGGCATGCTTATTTGGTACTGTAGCTAATATTCTGTATAAGCGTTCGTCCTTCACACCTTTTGCTACTATCTGACATCTTTTGGATTTATCTTTGATAGTGCATTCATCACCGTCAAAGATGACTCTGTAGTTGTGTTCTGTCATTTGACCTACTGATGACAAGAGGTTCTTATTGATCTTCGGAACATAGAGCACATCTTTCACCAATCCTTTCATACCAATGAAATTGTTCATAGGGATAACTCCTATCCCTTGAACTAGATTCGATGTATTATCTGCTGTGTAGATGACATTTTTCTAACCTTCTAATGGTTTCATCTCTGTGAACCATTCCTAATGATTTGTCATGTGAGATGATGCAGGGCTATCAATATACCAACGATCCTGTTCCACTTGGTCGACTTGATAGGTTGAAATCCTCTTTGGGATTGAAATCAGTGGAGAATCAGTGTCTGGGTACACTGCATCAGTCTGATGCATTTCCTCGCTTGCAAGAAACATATTTCCATGTTCATTTGCAAAATGACTATGACTAGAATGTCCACCACGATGATTTCCTCTGCCTCAGAAATTCCCTTGATTACTGCTAGATTGACCGCCTTGGTCGTATTGCTTCTTGTGGCAATCTCTTTCATAGTGTCCAAACTTGTGACAGTAGTTGCACTGAATGTTTGACACATTGGTGGATGCATTCCCTCGTCCTTAAAATCTTCCTCGGTTGGAATGATTTCCTCTTTGCTGATTCTAATGTTGCTGAGGATGATGTTGATGCTGATGTTGATGTTGATTTTGCCGATGATTTTGTTGCTAATGATGAAGACTTCTCTAGTATGATCTACCTCTTCCTCTACCTCTACCTCTGCTTCTGTCTGAAGCTGTGAATGCTTGATCATTAGAATGACCTTTACGTGCTTGAATTGCCCGAGTCCTGAGTTCTTCACCAAGTAGAACTGACTGAAGTTCTTCCAATGTCGGAATTTCCCATTGAATGGCAATACTTTGGACTAGATTCGCATATCCCTCTCCTAGTCCATTCAGGATTACTTGAACCATTTCTGCGGGGAATGGTCTCCATTTGGTATTTACATGTACAACAAGACAAAGCACCCATAGACGTGCACACAGACGCGTTTACTGAACTAAATAAAAAACTTACGGGCACGTCTATTTCCGTGTCTGGAGACCCGCATCTAACAACGCATCTACATAGCAGACACATGCGTGTATAGATGCGCAATTAGATGCTTAAATAGATTTATAATATATTTTTTTTAATTTACAGAATGTTGTGTATGTTGTGTATGCTATATAGTTACAAGAATCCCATTTCCACATTGTGTAATTAAATTCTTACAGCCAACCGCATTTTAATTACAATTCCAAATAAAACATTACAACTCCAAAATGCAATAAGATTTAAAAGCTCAAAAAGTGCTTGTATGTACATATAGCATGAAGCTAAGCCACGTCATGTGGCTTCAAGTACAAAAAGTAAGGAAGCTAAGCCACATCATGTGGCTTCAAGTACAAAAAATAAGAGGAGTGTATATACAAGAGGCACGAAGCCAAGCCAGTGGCTTTAAGTACAAAAAAGAGTAGCTAGCACTACTTCTACGACTAATCTATGTTCTCCACATCCTCGCTCCCTTCCACGCTCCCTTCTGTGCTCCCTTCTGCGCTCCCTTCTATGCCTCCTTCCTCGTCTTCTTCCTCGTCATCTTGTGCACGGGCCTGTAAACAAGGGACAACATGTATCAATGTACGAAAAATCAAATATTTACTTATAATATTGACATTATTTAATTACTTTCAAATACCTCAGGGGCCGCTCCAGTAGCCCGGATATACTGCTCCTCAGTAATCAAGCCGTCATGATAGAAGTGCCTCCATGTATCTCCTCTGCGATGGTGGTGGTGGTAGGCTATCTCGACAGGAGTAGGGTATCTGCCCATGATCTTAAGCTCCAAGACGACACAATTTGCGGAGGGATTAGTACAAAGAAACAACCTCCTAATAAACTACATAAGCAATATAATTTGAGATCGATACTTACAAATTGGGCCTCCCATGATTCAACACCCCCTGCTCCAATATGCATGCTTCCATATTGCTCCATCTGGATCCTTCGTGCCTCCACGTGCTGCAGACTGGGGTCCTCCCTCGCTGACTTCATTGCTTTCTTCCACTCATGCTTGTGAGCAGTGTGGGGCGGGCCCCTTGGTGGTTGACCTCCCTCGAGCCTGCAAAGCTCCGCTAGTACCTGCCTCTTAAGCGAAGATCTTTTATTGCCAAGTATCGTAACACGCCCATTTATCTGTGAACTGGCAATTGGGGGGGTTAGGATACCTAGAGCGAACAGCAGTGAGGGTCTCATAAGCCAACCTCTTTGGCTGGTCTTTGAAGTGGATAAAGCAATCTCTGTAATTGTTAGCAATTACAGAGCGCATGAAGGCCATGATGTCCTTCCCCCACGCATCCATCAAGATGCAAACTGTCTGAGTGATGTGATAGAATATCGTACCATCACCCGGAGGCACGTCTAAATCATCTGAATCATCATCGTCCCCACTACCACTCCTCCCAAAGCATTGTGCCATGCATCCCCCACCGCTCTCCCTACTACTATGCCTGCTACTGTGTCGTGTTGAGCTAGTACGCTCACCACTCGTAGCTGGAGACTGCACGGGACTACGTTGACCACTTGTAGCTGGAGAATGAGTCTCGACTGCACAGGAGTACACCGACGGCTCTGCAAGACAGAAGGACCTCCTGACGGCATGGGGGAAGGGGCATAAGATGGCATGGCAGAAGGGGCATAAGATGGCATGGGGGAAGGGGCATAAGACGGCATGGGAGATGGGCCTGCGCTGTGTAGCCGGTTGGGCTGTGCTGAATCCGTTGGGGTGATCTCAGCTGGTGTGGGGTGGTTTGGAGTCTGTAGTGTCGACTCCTGGGGGGTGTTTAGAGTACCCATCATATACCCGTATAACTCGCCAGGACTAGGAGGGTGCCCTAAAAGGTTATATAAGTCCCTAAAAATAGAATCCCGGAGATCAGGTGAGCTCGAAGCACTTCCTAGCCACATGATGAACTGGAAAAAAGAAAAAAAGATGATTACTGATGAGCTGAGAAGAAAGGGGAAGGGAAGAGAGGATTACTGTCGGAGTGCGTCTATAGACGCGTCTGATTAGCGCGTCTATTTTTGCGTATAACATCGCATCTATAGACGCGGCTGTCTGTGTCTGCAAACAAGCTAGACGCGCATCTAGACGCGCCTATAGATGCAGTTTTAGACGCGCTCTGAGATGTGCCTATAGACGCGCTCCGACAGACGGACTTTTCTTAAAAGTAGAAAAGGACATGCGCGCGACACACAAACGTAACACTGATACCCAAATCATGCGTTTTTTGGATACGAGAAACTACAAATCCAAAGAGAGCAAACTTCCAAAAAAGATCAACTGCAAAAAGACTTACCTTGGATAGAGGTATGGAAGGTTCTTCTCCTTTTTCAAAGTTGCTTCTCTTCCTTGTTCGCCCTCCTCTCCTTTAAGCTTGGAAGTAAGTGTGGGTGCCTTCCTCTTAAGTGTAGGCTTGGAAGTAAGTGTGGGTGCCTTCCTCTTAAGCATCGAAACTATGGATCTGCTAATAAGGAAGCAAGCAAGCCGCACGAAGTATAAGTAATGTGAAGAAAAGCGAAGCGAGCGTGCTAAAAGCAGGTTTAAAAGCCGCGTCTATAGACGCATCTAATAGCGTGTCTATATATGCATCTAATTACACAGATCCAATGCGATTTTAGATGCGCACCACAGAACAGACAGACGGAGTTTTAGACGCGTTGGTAGACGCACACCACAGAATAGACAGACGCGGTTTTAGACGCGCCTTTAGACGCACCACAGAGTTTAAAATTCAATACAACAAGTAGCTCTAGTGAGGATGAATCCCTCCATATCCACCATCGCGAAATGTGGTTGGAGCAAAAAATCAAATGTATGTGTGATCGATGTCGAGGAAACATGTATCGTGCACGCAGGATTACACTCAATCACATCTCAAAGTATGGAGAATGGGATGCAACCGTAAACATGGTAAGGGTTTGTAAGTTAAGGTTGATTGAGATACCTATGGGTGTTCATATGTTTGAGTTATGATCCCGTTTTAATTTGATACAGGATGCAGTGCCACACCCGCATATGTTGCCCTATGCTCGCCATGAGGAGGCGAAGCGTCGGCGATATGAGGTGGGATCTTCAAGAGGGACCGTTACGGATGCATGGAGTGATGGTGATAGTAGCCCTCCACCATTACCTCATGAAGCTGTGGAGGAGGAGGTGTTTGATGATATGGTGTGAGATTTATATGTCCATCAAGGGAGGGATGATAGCATGGAGCAGGATGATCTTTTTACTGCAGCATCGACACCACTGTTTGAGGGGTGCACATTCTCTGTTCTACGTGCCTCCCTTGAGTTACTAAACTTGCAAACCATCTATGGATGGAGCAATGCAAGTTTGAATGCATTACTCAAGTAAGCTTTAAAGTCTATTTTGCAAACATGGTGAATTATGCTAATGGGTCAATTACTCGACTGCTTTTCCTCATTTATGGTCTTCACGTGCAGGCTATTGTGTAAAATGCTTCCAAGGGAGAATAAATTACCGACCTCAAGAGATATGGCAAGGCAACATGTGACCTCTCTTGGAGGATTAGATTACAAGCGCATCCATGCATGCGTCAACGATTGCGTTTCGTTTCATGGACTACATAAGGATGGAAGAGAGTGTCCTACTTGTGGAGAGGCAAGATATAGAGCAGATCTCAAAACTTTGGACGTGCCTCGTAAGGTTCTGTGACATTTTCCCATAATTCCTCGCATCCAACATATGTTCAAGTGCAAATCTATTGCAGAGCTCATGTCATGGCATTCCTCCCATCAATCAACCGATGGCAAGTGGAGAACTCCCGCGGATCTCGTGCGTGGAAGCATATTGAAGACACATGGCCAAGCTTCAAGGAAGAACCTAGGAGCTTAAGACTTGGATTGGGTATGGACAGTGTGAACCCATTTGGTCTCAAAAGCACCTCTTACAGTGTATGGCCAATGATATTGGTGAGTTATAATCTTCCACCCTCTATGGCTATTAAGAAAGGACATGTTATGCTATCCCTTCTAATTCCAGGGAAACATAAAGTCAAAAATCCTGATGTTTATTTGGAGCTTTTGATGGATGAGCTAGAGATACTTTGGAGAGGTATCGAGGTGCATGATGTGAGTAGGCCTCCCTCATCATGAGACTTCAACTGCAAAGCAGTCTTGATGTGGACGATGACTTCCCAAGCTATGGCGAGTGTTCAAGTAAGCATTGCACTTCTAATTATGAATAGGCAAAGGATGTGGCACCCTAAACCCACCTTCAACTCTTAATTGCATCTATTGTTCAGGTCTCACTACATCGGGTTACCATGCATGTCCTATTTGTGGTCCTTTTTCCTTTCAAATTTGTGAGTGAATAATTATAAGCAACTAATCAACCACCACCTCATGGGTTTAGTTCATACTACCTACTAGCATTTCACGTAGTGCATCGAAGGACGTGAAAGATTGTATTTACAAGATGGGCGAGCTTGTGAGGGATCTAATGGAGCCATGGATAAGAGAAACACACAAGATTATGGCGTTATTGCTAGCTTTGAGGGAGCCAATGGAGCCATGGATGATTATTGTGGCATAATCCAAGATATTATTAAGCTTGACTTTCGACGCTTCTTTGTGTATGTTTTGGATGTAAAGTGGTTTAAGGACATGGTGGAGAGAGGCCCTAATGCAACAATCAAATGCGATGCAAGTGGCTTTGTAACTATTGACTCCACAAAGTTTTGGCAAAGTAGGAAGGTAGTACTACTGCAACAATGTGAACAGGTACTGTGCACACATATAAAAATACTCGCTTTTAAATATTTGATGCAAGAAAAATAACATGATTGTATTTGTGTTTGAATTAGGTTGTCTATCAACCAATGGTGGATAATAATAGATGGTGGCACGTCATACCTATTATGCCACGTTCCAAAGTGATGTATAGTACATTTACTAATATGGAGCGTATGGAGGGTGATCATGGGCATGGACATTATGGTGACCATGATACGAGAGAGGAGGATGATCATGAGATAGGAGATACAGATATTGAGGCCATTACCCATGAGGACGAGCCTACCATTGGTGATGCTGATTTTGATAAGCACATGAGTAGCACAAGTAGTAGTGGGTTGAATGTATTTGTAGATCTAAACACTTGTTTGGATTTTGAAGTAGATAGTTTGGCAAGGGTTGATCTCATTGAGGATGAGATTGAACCGTAGCCCATCATTGATATTGGCAAAACTATTTTACATATTGTCTCATTCTCCTCACCTCACTTAATTCTTGTATATGTGGGCTTGCAAAAAAGCATTGATGTTTTTGTTAAAATTATGTGCTTTGGTAATCATGGGCAATGTTTGGAAAGCAATGATGTACACCAAAATCTCACTTTTTGTATTCTCTGGTTTGCGTCTAAATACGCGTCTAATTCCCAGTGTAAATGCACAAATAAACGCGCTAATACGCGCACAAATAGATGTGCTGATAAACGCAATGTTAGACGGGCCAGTATTTTCTCAGTTTAGACGCACAAATAGACGTGTTAATATATGCGCAAATAGACGCGCTGATAAAGGCAATGTTAGATGGGCCCATATTTTCTCAGTTTAAATGCACAAATAGACGTGTTAATACATGCGCAAATAGACGAGTTGTTAGACGCGCTATTAGACGCGCTCGTAATTCCTCTACTCAAGCAACGCCTATAGACGAGCCCGCTATTTTGTGCGTCTACCAAGCGCGTCTATAGTTGCTTTGTGTTGTTGTGTGCATGTCCTGTAATTGGAGTTGTCTAACTTAGCAGATGCCTCCAAATTGAGGTTGCTAGTCGTAGACATGGTGGAAGAAATGTACTCAAAAGTGTCGTGAAAATCTCTCTATGAATCAACTGTAAATACAGTGAATGTGGCAACAAGTGAAATCTCTAAATTATCGCGGTGAAGATAGAAGTGCAATATATAAAATCTGATCTGTATTGCAAGGCTTGTGGCAATGATGCTGAGAATATCCAAGAGGCTTTACAAGGCTGAAATGATGTGCACAATGCCGTGAGATAGCCGAATAGGCTTTACTACAATGGTGGCATGTGTGTGTGAAATCAAATGCTATCTGCCCAACTGAAACAATCTGCAATGCCTCTGTACTCTCTGAAGTCTGCTCATTGAACGGATGAGCGTAAGGTTTTAGGTAATGTAATGATGTGAAACTATATGTGAGCATATGGACTGACTCCGAGTAGGTACTAGTTGGGAATTTTGGGCATGGCTTAGATTGGCAACTTGGGAAAATTCAAAGCATCCCCTCTATGACGATCTAGTCTACTCTGATCTAGATCTATAGCAACCATTAGGTGATGAAAGAACAGCAAATAATTCCTTTTCTTTTGTTCTTTTTAAGTGCTGGGTCAGATGCATCGATGTAGAGGCGAATGTGCATGAAGGAAGTGGTTTTGTCAGGCGAGGCTAAAATGTGAGTGTAACTTGCGCTGAAATGTACATATGATGTGACAAGCGCGTAGAGCATAAAAAATCGAGCGACTTTCACAACAACACAAAGCAACTATAGACGTGCTTGGTAGACATGCAAAATAGCGGGTGCATCTATAGGCGTTGCTTTACTAGAGGAATTATGGGCGCGTCTAAAAGTGCGTCTAACAACTCGTCTATTTGCGCGTGTATTAACATGTCTATTTGTGCATCTAAACTGAGAAAATACGGGCCCATCTAACATCGCGTTTATCAGTGCATCTATTTGAGCGTGTATTAGCGCATTTACACTGGGAATTAGACGTGCATTTAGATGCGTAGATAGACGCAAACCAGAGAATACAAAATGTGATATTTTGGTGTACATCATTACTTTCCAAACATTGCCCATGATTACCAAGCACATAATTTTAACAAAAACATCAATGCTTTTTTGCAAGCCCACAGATACAAGAATTAAGTAAGAATTAAGTGAGGTGAGGAGAATGAGACAATATGTAAAATAGTTTTGCCAATATCAATGATGGGGCTACGGTTCAATCTCATCCTCAATGAGATCAACCCTTGCTAAACTATCTACTTCAAAATCCAAACAAGTGTTTAGATCTACAAATATATTCAACCCACTACTACACTACTACACACGGATCCTATTGCGATGTTTACGTACCGACGTTTAGCGCCCGCTTAGCGTTAATCGTCGGTATGAAAAGCGGGTTTCGTAAATCGTCGCTATATAGCGACTGTTGCTAAAAGTCGCTATATAGCGACTTTTACAAGAGTCGCTATATAGCGACTTTTAAAAGTCGCTATATAGCGACACTGATACAAAATATTATAGCGACGTTTTTACAGAGAGGTTTTTTTTTTAATATAGGCCTTAAAAGTTAGTTTTTTCGAATGACAACTTTTTTTAAGTTTTCATACATGTTTGAGCTCATAGAGAATAAAAAAATGAGAGCATGTACATCAAGCCTTTGAAGCTCATATATTCATGTCCAAGTTTGAGATGAGAAAAATCAAATAAGAGCATTTACATCAACTGTTTCATCTTGAGCCAAGTCTAAGGTGCCAAGCAAGTCTATCTCCAACTCTATACCGAGTTGATCTCCTATATCATCATCGTACTCTAGCATCGTACATTCACCTAAAAGTATTTGATCATCTTCTTCAATAAAGCTTAAGTGTGGTGATTGATCTTGATGATTGTGGTCTTCTTCGTCAATATCGTGATCTCCATCCTCCTCCCGTGCGATGTCATTATGTACATCTTCCTCTTGGCTCATATGGTGATCTACATCTTCTTCGCTAGATTCATCAATTGGATCCGGCATTGGTAGTGGCATCTCCATATCCACATCTCGATCTTCAAAAATTTGCTTACTTCGTGGTGAAACTTGGATCACATGCCACCATCTTGGATCAGAACGATCCGGATGAAAAACCACCTATATTGAAGATGGGTGCCAAATGTCGTCAATTATATATATATCAATGGACTTTAAAAACGAAAGCTTCGACTAATTAAATCATTAGTATGCACCTGCTCACAGTGCTCGGGAAGAACAAAAGTATCACTTTCATCGGTCCAATGTTTGGTGGAGTCTATTGCAAAGAGACCGCTACTATCTTTTCTCACTATCGCATGGGGACCGTTGTAAGTAGTTCTAAACCATTTTACATCAAGAATGAAAATAGTAAATCGTTTGAAATCAATTTCATAGATGTCGCGTATGGTTCCACAATAATCCAACTGTGAGGAGAGAAGATTGGTATTCGAAGCACTTGCTCGGCTATCTTGTGTGAAGTTAGCCATGACTCCACAATCATACGTGACTCTCTTTGAATCGATGCGTTCCACGCGAAAATGTCATCCATATGACCATAATGCACTGTACTTTTTGTACTGTAAAAGAGAATCATTAAAACAATGAAGATGCACCTATTTTATAGCATATATTGCCACAAATAATTACTTAATTACGTCAAGAGATAAGAAACTTACATGCACCATACATCCAGATGATAACTCCCGCTCGCGCTCGTTTATTATCTCTCCATCACGTTCGGCTTTACGTAGAGCCAGTTGTAGCCAATCAAGTGACATGTGAGTAGGGAGAAGAGCCAGATCTCGTGGATATGGTTGTGATCGCCTGTACATTACTATGAATCTCGTCCTTGCATTTATTCTTTCTGCTTTGACCACTTCATATCTCTCAATCCACTTCTGCATCTCAGGGCTATTGAGGATACAAAACTTATTGAATTTCTCCATTTGCTCTTCGCTCATCTTTCTTTCAATCCCTTTTCCTTGGGGAACCTCGCCAATGATGCGATCATCATCCTTGTTGTGCCAAGCTTGCGGCATATCAGGATCCGTGGATGCAAGAAACTCTGTGATATATACTAATGACTCTTGCACAAGCCATCCCTCTGCCATGCTTGCTTCCGGTCTTGCTCTTTGTCTTACAAACCCATTTAAAGTTTTCATAAACCGCTCGAGAAAAAACATCCATCGACTATGAACGGTACTTGCTATAGCCACCTCATCAACTATGTGCACAAGCAAGTGGACTTGAGTTGTCATAATGCTTGAGGGAAAGTGCTTCTCAAGCAAGCATACGGCTTCGATGGATTCCACCCTAGCCTTCTCGATGCTCGATATAGAGATCTCTTTTTGAGATATCCACCTATTTCACATGTCCATGCATATGTAAGATATTTGAGATATCCACCTATTTCACATGTCCATTAAGAAAATACATAATGCGATTTGATAGTAAGCATACGTCACAATACCACAAATCTTGAATATAGCATTTCTAACATCTTCTTGTAAGCACCCTTTTATTGTAATTGGGAGGATGAACTATCAAAGCAACAATGAAGTCATGTCAACAATATAACATAATAATAATTACGCTAACGCATCACTATTATTGGTACATTAATTCTACTTAGAATACCTGTAAGACCTTGTGCCAATCATGGGACTTGAGGCCACTAAGCTTATTGTCCTTTGAAAATGCTCTTTTCAAGCAACGCATGTACCCTGTCGGTGTTTGAAAAGAGGCAATGTCTGCCTTGACCGTTGCCTCCTCCCTCGTAGAGAGGATCCACGTTGCTTTCGGGAGGACAACTTTTCCCGAAGCATGCACTTGGGGCCACGAACGAGACATCCTATTCATAGCACGCGAGTCTTCTCGCACTCCTCTCGAGTCCTTGGAACCAACCAAGTGTGCCCAAATAGTAGCCCCCACATTCTTGAAGATATGCATGGGATTCAAGAGATGATTGATTTGTAACTGACCCCAATAAGGAAGCTCGTGAAAGATCGATGCCTCTTCATACTAGGAGGAGGTTCCTCTCCATTCACCCTCCAAGCTTGAATCCAATCACTTGCCTTCAAATACGATGGTGGTGGATCAAGTTGACCTCCACGTGCGAGATGGTCGAGCGGAAGGTATCGAGCATGACCTTCATAAACATTTTTCCTCATATGTTTGGAGTAGCGTGCAAGCGATTTCAGAGCCGGTCCACAAACAGGACAAGCATGGTACCCACTTGTAACAAGTCCTGCATGCGTGCATGAATGTGTTAGTACAAGACATGCGTGCAAAAGAGAGTAAAAAAAGCATAATCCCTCATTGTACATGTAAAGACACAACCACGTACCTGTGCACTCTCCATATCCTGGGTAGTCATGCATGGTCCACATCAAGATACCCCTGACCAAAATATCATTGGTATGTCTAGGAGCTCTGGAAATATCAAAGACCTGCACTCCTCTCCATAATATTTGTAACTCCTCTATCAAAGTTGCCATGTATACGTCCATGTTTTTTGCCTTGTACTTTCCTGGCACAAGTAGTGCAAGCATGAGGTGTCCCTTTTTTATTGTTAGCCATGGTGGGATATTGTAATTCACCACGACTATGGGCCATGTCGACCAAGATGTCGAGCGTAACTCGAAAGGATTCATGCCGTCCATGGCGAGTCCAAGATGTAAGTTGCGTGGCTCCCTCGCAAAGTCCGGCCACTAATTATCTATGTGCTTCCAAGCTGCACAATCTATAGGAATCCTCAATGTGTGATCAGTGGACCGATGAGATGCAGGCCATGTCATCAACTCCGCTATGGATTTGCATCGAAACATGTGTTGTATTCTTGCAATGATGGGAAAGTGTCTTAAGACCTTTACCGGTATCCGCTCACCCTACAAGTCATCTCTATATCGTTGTTCCCTACACTTTGGACAACTAGCCAAATCTCCATGCTCACGACGAAAGAGAATACAATCATTACGGCAAGCATGGATGGTATCATATCCATACCCACCGTTGTTAGCATCTTTTTCGCTTCATCTCTTGATGCGGGCATGGTATTTGGTGCAGGCAACATCTTCTGGAGCAACCTATGACAAAGACACTATCCAAATGATGATTCTCAAAACAAACAATATCCAAATAATGAGTCAAATTAATGCAAGGGCTAACCTCATTAAGGCCGAGACACTTGTATCCGACCACCCATACTGTACTTGTAGATTCAAGATTGAGAGACAAGCATGTAGTTTAGACATCCTAGCACCCTCGTACAATTGTGTTGATTGCAACTCTCGCATTTTGACCTCAGACTCTGACATCACGTGTACGTGGGATGTAGTGCCCCTAAAAATGGAATCCATCATGTCGACCATACCCTCGTCGTCATCCGGGAAACTATAGTCTTGTTAAAAGTGAGAAGGTATATGTGTACCCTCGTCACCCTCCTCATCCTGTTTTAAGATTTCGTGTAAATATAAGATCTTCTATTTCCTGGTATACAATAAGATTGCGAACTTAAATAGCTTTGACTTACCGATGATCCATCAACATGTGCAACACCAATGGGGGGGTACTGGTTCCGGCTCCTCCCCATACATCTGCAAGTGGCGCATGATAATACGACGTTGATGTCGTACTTCTCGCTTGCAATGAGTACAATGACAGTATAACCTCTCCGTAAGCCACTTCATGCTCCCGGGCATTGGCGCGTCATCAGACGAGCTTCCTCTCGTCCCTTCCATCTACACTTATAAAATCACAACATAAGCATGAAGAGGAGATATTGAAAATTATAAAATAGCATGTTTGAGCTTCTCTTGAGGCCACATCAAAAAAGTGACAGTAAGCGTCGCTATATAGCGATGCTTTCCTCTGTTCTGTCGCTATATAGCGACGTTTTTAATTAAAAACGTCGCTATATAGTGACATTGCGTCGCTATATAGCGACGCTATGGGTTAAAACCCGAAACGCTAAACGCGTGGCGTTTTGTTCATACTATTCCCTAATCTCTCAAGTAAGCAACCCAAAATCTCCTTCCACCTATTTTCGATGACCTCCCACCTATTCCAAGCAACCTCCCACTCTATTTTCCACTCCTCACCCTTCTCCTACCTCTTATACTCCCTCTCTATCCTTTTCCCTCTTTGGTTTCTTGAAAGGAAGTTCTTCAAGAGGTGAGTTTGTTTCAACAATGTAGGTTGTTTGTTTGTTAGCTTTAGTTTTGTGAGTGTTTCTTCTTGTATTGCTAAATCTGTAAACTAGTTTTCATGCTTGTTTTGAAAGGATTGAAACAAAAAATGAGATTTCAAGAAAGAAAGAAAACTCATCTCTTTTTTCTGTATTTCTCTTCCTTCTCTTTCTCCTTGTCTCCTCAATCTCCTCCTTTCCTTGTCTCCTCAATCTCCTCCCTTCAAGAAGTTGCTTTTGTAATCTCCTCCTTCCACTAACATCTTATTTGAAAAAATGGGTTGTTTTCTCTCTTTTGTAGGGCCAGTCCACTACACCGAGCGGGACATACTATTTCAGGTAAGTGCTTCCTCTTTTTTCCATTAATTATTTTTGTTATTTGCATTGGCCTGCAGCTAGCGCCTTAAGCGCTAGTTGCAGTGATGGGCGTAGGAACCCTCTCTTCCCCTCCCACTCTTTCCTTCTTCCCCCTTCTCTTATTCTCTTTTTTCCCCCTTCTCCTTTTTCCCCCTTCTCTTTTTTCCCTCTTCTCTTATTCTCTCTTTCCCCCTTCTCTCTTTCCCCCTCATCTCTTTTCCCTTCTCTCTTTCCTTTCCCTCTTATTCTCTTATGCTTATGCTTCTCTCATTCCCCCTTCTCTCTTTCCCCCTTCTCTATTTCCCCCTTCTCTCATTCGCATAAGCTCATGCTCATGCATGAGCATAAGCATGAGCTTATGCTTATGCTAATGCTTAAGCATAAGCATGAATATAAGCATAATCTCATTCTTATGCTCATGCATGAGCATGAGCTTATGCTTAAGTTTCCCCCTTCTTTATGCTTCTATTTCCGCATAAGCTTATGCGGAAATAGAGAATGAGAGAAGCATAAGCTCATGCTTATGCTTCTCTCATTCTCTATTTCCGCATAAGCTCATGCTTATGCGGAAATAGAGAATGAGAGAAGCTTATGCGGAAACTCATTCTCTATTTCCGCATAAGCTCCTTCTCTTTTTCCACATGAGCATAAGCATGAGCTTATGCTTATGCTTATGCTTATGCATAAGCATAATCATAAGCTCATGCTCATGCATGAGCATGAGCATGAGCTTATGATTATGCTTATGCATAAGCATAAGCATAAGCATAAGCTCATGCTTATGCTCATGTGGAAAAAGAGAAGGAGCTTATGCGCATGAGCTTATGCTTAAGTTTCCGCATAAGCTCATGCTTATGCATGAGCTTATGCAGAAATAGAGAATGAGAGAAGCTTATGCGGAAACTCATTCTCTATTTCCGCATAGACTCCTTCTCTTTTTCCGCATGAGCATAAGCATGAGCTTATGCTTAAGTTTCCGTATAAGGTCATGCTTATGCATGAGCTTATGTGGAAATAGAGAATGAGAGAAGCTTATGCGGAAACTCATTCTCTATTTTTGCATAAGCTCCTTCTCTATTTCCGCATGAGCATAAGCATGAGCTTATGCTTATGCTTATGCTCATGCATGAGCATGAGCTTATGCTTAAGTTTCTGCATAAGCTCATGCTTATGCATGAGCTTATGCGGAAATAGAGAATGAGAGAAGCTTATGCGGAAACTCATTCTCTATTTTCGCATAAGCTCCTTCTCTTTTTCCGCATGAGCATAAGCATGAGCTTATGCAGAAATAGAGAATGAGAGAAGCTTATGCGGAAACTCATTCTCTATTTCCGCATAAGCTCCTTCTCTTTTTCCGCATGAGGATAAGCATGAGCTTATGCTTAAGTTTCCGCATAAGCTCATGCTTATGCATGAGCTTATGCGGAAATAGAGAATGAGATAAGCTTATGCGGAAACTCATTCTCTATTTCCGCATAAGCTCCTTCTCTAATTCCGATGCTTATGCTTAAGCATAAGCATAAGCATAAGCTCATGCATGAGCATGAGCTTATGCTTAAGTTTCCGCATAAGCTTATGCTTATGCATGAGCTTATGTGGAAATAGAGAATGAGAGAAGCTTATGCGGAAACTCATTCTTTATTTCCGCATAAGCTCCTTCTCTATTTCCGCATGAGCATAAGCTCATGTGGAAACTCATTCTTTATTTCCGCATAAGCTCCTTCTCTATTTCCGCATGAGCATAAGCATGAGCTTATGCTTATGCGTATGCTTAAGCATAAGCATAAGCATAAGCATAAGCTCATGCTTATGCTCATGCATGAGCTTATGCGGAAATAGAGAATGAGAGAAGCTTATGCGGAAACTCATTCTCTATTTCTGCATAAGCTCCTTCTCTTTTTCCGCATGAGCATAAGCATGAGCTTATGCTTATGCTTATGCTTAATAAGCTTCTCTCATTCTCTATTTCCGCATAAGCTCATGCATAAGCATGAGCTTATGCGGAAACTTAAGCATAAGCTCATGCTCATGCATGAGCATAAGCTCATGCTTATGCTCATGCATGAGCATGAGCTTATGCTTAAGTTTCCGCATAAGCTCATGCTTATGCATGAGCTTATGCGGAAATAGAGAATGAGAGAAGCTTATGCGGAAACTCATTCTCTATTTCCGCATAAGCTCCTTCTCTATTTCCGATGCTTATGCTTAAGCATAAGCATAAGCATAAGCTCATGCTTATGCTCATGCATGAGCATGAGCTTATGCTTAAGTTTCCGCATAAGCTTATGCTTATGCATGAGCTTATGCAGAAATAGAGAATGAGAGAAGCATAAGCTCATTCTCTATTTCTGCATAAGCTCCTTCTCTATTTCCGCATGAGCATAAGCATGAGCTTATGCTTATGCTTATGCTTAAGCATACGCATAAGCATAAGCTCATGCTTATGCTCATGCATGAGCGTGAGCTTATGCTTAAGTTTTCGCATAAGCTTATGCTTATGCATGAGCTTATGTGGAAATAGAGAATGAGAGAAGCTTATGCTTCTCTCATTCTCTATTTCCGCATAAGCTCATTCTCTATTTCCCACTCTATTTCCCCCTTCTCTCCTTCTCTATTTCCGCATAAGCTCATGCTTATGCTTATGCGGAAATAGAGAAGGAGAGAAGCATAATAGAGAATGAGAGAAGCATAAGCATAAGCTTATGCTTCTCTCCTTCTCTATTTCCGCATAAGCTCATTCTCTATTTCCGCATAAGCTTATGCTTATGCTTCTCTCATTCCCCCTCATCTCTTTCCCCCTTCTGTCATTCGCATAAGCTTTCCCCCTTCTCTATTTCCGCACAAGCTTTCTCTTATGCATGAGCTTATGCGGAAATAGAGAATGAGACAAGCTTCTCTCATTCTCTATTTCCGCATAAGCTTATGCTTATGCTTCTCTCATTCCCCCTCATCTCTTTCCCCTTCTCTATTTCCCCCTTCTCTCATTCTCTATTTCCTCATTCTCATTCTCTTCTTTCCTTTCCATCTTCTTTCCCTCTTTCCTTTCCCTCTTCTTTCCTTTTCCTTTCCCTCTTCTTTCTTCTTGCCTATGCCTATGCCTATGCCTATGCTTATGTTTGTTTTTTTGTTTTCTGTTTTCGTGTTTGTGTCTATGTTAGACATGGGATCACGTCGCTCATACGACGAGTACGGACAGCCTCGCAGGAGGAGAGCTCACGATCTATATGCTCCAGAGGACTTTGATTCCTCTCAGGCGACTACCCTGAGGACTACCCCTGGTCCGATTCCTCTCGGACCTAGCACTACGACTACCCCTGGTCCGACTCCTCTTCCACGTAGCATTGCGACTACCACTCGGGGAACTCCTTTGCTAGCCGTGCATGGCTTTGTCGAGAGTCCCGACGAGTTTGTAGCACAGATGAGCGATGAGGAGGCAGCGAGATTCTTCTCTCTGCTCTCTCAGAGGACCTCAGCAATTCCTTCCCCTACACCGACGGGTGGACATACTGCCCAGCCATCCCCTCGCACCCCTTCGATCGCGGGATCATCACCTGCGCATGCCTCTCGCAAGGGAAGGAAGAGTAGGATGGGTGGCTCATGTTGTGCTGACTCGGGAGATGTAGACGAGTTAGCACACTCATGCTCCTTTAGGTCTCCACTTGGTCCGGAGACACAGTATCAGTCAGGTCCCTTTCCCTCTCCTACTCCCACTGCTACTCCTCGCTCTGGAAGCGCTCGCGCAGCTTCCACTCCTTCAGACTCCGCTACCGTCAGTCCCCCGTACTCATCAGGGGATCTCTCCTATCAAATCACATCTGCCGGAGAGATAATAGAAGATAAAAAGGGCAAAGCAGTGATGGCCGCCATGAGGAGGTTGATGAGTCATCACTTCAAGAGCGGCATAAATACCGATTGGCGGTATCAAGATGCCCAAAAGAAGCAGGCAGTGATCGATGAGTTAAAACAAAGATACTCTAATCCACCAAATGTGGAGTTTAATGACGATTATATGCGAGAGCGCATGGGTTTGGTCCTGAAGCATCGTAGATCAACCTTGCGTACTTCCACTACAAAGGGGTTGGCTAAACCCAGGTGGGCAGACAAAGCTGATTGGAAGTACTTCAAGAAGCAACATAGGGACCATCCCGAAATGTTCGAGGGTCAGAGGAGGGCTGCGAAGAGATGGCTGGACGTCGTAGGTACTTCGCACTTTGGTGCAGGCGGACGGTATGCATTCAAGGCAACCGTGGTAAGTCTATTTCTTCTCATTTAATGTATTGTTCTATTTGTTTTACTTACATATTACATGCACTTTAGCTAACTCTAACTCTTGTAAATTGGATCCACAGCAAGCTGCGATGGGTCATCTTCCTACAGATGTAGAGACGCGATGCGCATTTCGGATAGGAACAAAGCCGTGGTTCATTGAGCAAGAGGCAATGGGAGCGACGGTCAATTAGGCTGAGGTGGCTGCTCGCACGATATAAGTTTACTCCTACTTGTAATCTCACTTTTTAATTTAAGTTCCAATCTAATTTTCGATTTATATGGTTCACTCTTAGGGTCAAAGCTCAAGCGTCCCATCATCAGGGGCGAGTGATCAACAAGGCCAAGGATTGGATGCAGGTGGCGAGGATGAGGGAGAAGACGCAGGTGTCGAGGACCAAGGAACAGGCCAACAAGACGAAGATGATTCGGATTCGGATGAGTAGTGGTAGTAGCATTTTGTATATCCACTCGTTTGAGCAATTTTGTATCGCCCTTTCGACAGGGTAATTTTGTTACAAACACTGTTGTATATGTCCGACATGTATATGCATTTGTTACTCATCATTTCACAAGAACAATTTCGTATCACCCTGCAAGCAAGGGAAATTTTGTCATAAAAAACTTTCTTTTGTAATTACAAAAAAAAAAAAAAGGATTAGTGGGGCTAAACAGGGCCAAAAGGAAGCCTTGTTTAGCCCCACTTACCCTTTTTTTTACTTTTGTTAATCGTCGCTATATAGCGACATTTACCAATGTCGCTATATAGCGACGATTAACAGTGTCGCTATATAGCGATGTTTGCATCGTCGCTATATAGAGACGTTTGCTAGTGTCACTATATAGCGACGGTCCTTTTTCGATGCTTTTAGCGACACTTATAGCGACGTTTGCGCCCGTGAAAAAAAAAATTTTAATGTAAAAAGCATCGGTATTTCTGTCGGAAAATGGCCTATGCCTTGTAGTGAGTGGAGTTGATGCTACTGTAAAAAGATCGTCCTGCTCCATGCTATCATCCCTCCCTTCGGATTGATGGACATATAAATCCCGCATCATATCATCAAACACCTTCTCCTCCACGGCTTCATGAGGTAATGGTGGAGGGCTACTATCACCATCACTCCATGCATCCGTAACGGTCCCTCCTGAAGATCCCACCTCATATCGTCGACGCTTCGCCTCCTCATGACGAGCATAGGGCAACATATGCGGGTGTGGCACTGCATCCTGTATCAAATTAAAATGGGATCATAACTCAAACATATGAACACCCATGGGTATCTCAATCAATCTTAACTCTTTAACACTTACCATGTTTACAGTCGCATCCCATTCTCCATACTTTGAGATGTGATTGAGTGTAATCCTGCGTGCACGATACATGTTTCCTCGACATCGATCACACATACATTTGATTTTTTGCTCCAACCACATTTCGCGGAGATTTCGCGATGGTGGATACAGAGGGATTCATCCTCACTGGAGCTACTTGTTGAAGATGAAGACATCCTACAAACAAACAACCCAAAAAAATTTGCTTTTCTTCAAATATTTAATCTTAAAACTCTGTGGTGCATCTAAAGGCACGTCTAAAACTATGTCTGTCTATTCTGTGGCGTGCATCTATAGGCGCATCTAAAACCACGTCTGCTTTGTGTATTTAGATGTGCAATTACACGTGTATCTAGATCCATGTATAGATGCACCATTAGATGCAGTTATAGACACGGTTTTCAAATCTACTTTTAGCATGCTTGCTTTGCTTTTCTTCACATAAGCTTTGTGCGGCTTGCTTGCTTTGCTATTAATAGATCCACAGTCCGACACTTAAGAGGAAGGCACCCACACTTACTTCCAGGCTTACACAATCATCTCCAAGCACACAGGAGAAGAGGGTGAACAAGGAAGAGAAGCAACTTTGAAGAAGGACAAGAAGCTTCCATACCTCTATCCAAGGTAAGTCTCTTTACGGTTGATCTTCTTTGAAAGTTGCTCTCTTTGGATTCGTCCCCCTTTGTCGTATCCAAGAAACGAATGACTTTGGTATCAGTGTTACACTTTTGTGTTGGGTGCATGTCCTTTTCGACTTTTTAGAATAGTCCGTCTGTCGGCGGAGCGCGTCTATGGATGCATCTCAAAGCGCATCTAAAACCGCGTCTACAGGCGCGTCTATAGATGCGTGTACTCTGTTTTTAAAAATAGATAGCCACGTTTATAGACGCGCTGATAGACGCAAAAATAGATGTGCTTCTCAGACGCATCTATAGATGCGCTCCGATAGTTTTAGACCCTTTCTTTCCCTTCCCTTCCCTTCTCTTCTCTTCCCTTCCCTTTCCTTTCCTTTCTCTTTCCTCTTCCCTTTCCCTTTCCCTTTCCACTTCTACTTCCAAGAAAAGGATTTGCCTCTCTTTTCTTCTCTCTTTTCCTATATTTGCCTCTCTTTTATCCCTCTCTTTTCGTGGTAATTTTTTTGTCTCTTTTTCTCTTCTTTTTCTCTTTTCAGCTCATCAGTAATCTTCTTTTTTTCTTTTTTCCAGTTCATCATGTGGCCAGGAAGCTCTTTAAGCTCACCTGATCTCTGAGAGACCATCTTTCGAGAGTTATATAACCTTTTAGGGCACCCTCCCAGTCCTGGGGAGTTATACGGCTACATGACTGGTACTCTAAACACCCCCCAAGAGTTGGGACTACAGACTCCAAACCACCCCAACCCCACACCAGCTAAGATTACCCCAGTGGAGTCAGCACAGCCCAGCCGGCTACATAGCCGAGCCCCTTCTCACATGCCGTCAGGAGGTCCTTCTGTCTCGCAAAGCCATCGACGTACTCCTATGCAGTCGAGACTTGGTTCTCTAGCTACGAGTGGTCCACGTAGTCCCGTGCAATCTCCAGCTACGAGTGGCCAATGTACTAGCTCGACACGACATGGTAGCAGGCGTAGTAGCAGGGAGAGGGGTGGGGGATGCATGGCACAGTGCTTGGGGAGGGGTGGTGGTGGGGACGAGGATGATTTAGATGATTTAGACGTGCCTCCAGGTGATGGTACGATCTTCTATGGCATCACTCAAACAGGAGGCATCTTGATGGATGCACGGGGGAAGGACATCATGGCCTTCATGCACTCTGTAATTGCTAACAATTACAGATATTGCTTTATCCACTACAAAGACAAGCCAAAGAGGTTGGCTGATGGGACCCTCAGTGCTATTCGCTCTAGGTATCCTAACCCCCCCAATCTTCAGTTCACAGATAAATGGGCCAAGTCAAAGATTGTTACAATACTTGGCAATAAAAGATCTTCGCTTACAGGCACTAGCGGAGCTTGCTAGGCTCGAGGGAGGTCAACCACCAAGGGGTCCACCCCACACTGCTCACAAGCATGAGTGGAAGAAAGCAATGAAGTCAGTGAGGGAGGAACGCAGTATGCAGCACGTGGAGGCATGAAGGATCCACATGGAGCAATATGGAAGCGTGCATTTTGGAACAGGGGGTGTTGAATCATGGGAGGCCCAATTTGTAAGTATCGATCTCAAATTATATAATTGTTTATGTAGTTTATTAGGAGGTTGTTTCTTTATACTAACCCCTCCGCAAATTGTGTCATCTTGCAGCTTGATATCATGGGCAGATACCCTACTCTTGTCGAGATAGCCTACCACTGCCACCATCGCAGAGGAGATACATGGAAGCACTTTTATAATGATGGGTTGATTACTGAGGAGCAGTATATCTGGGCTACTGGAGCGTCCCCCAAGGTATTTGAAAGTAATTAAACAATGTCAATATTATAAGTAAAGATTTGATTTTTCATACATTGATATATGTTGTCCCTTGTTTACAGGCCCGTGCACAAGAAGACGAGGAAGGAGGCGGAGAAGGGAGCGCAGAAGGGAGCGAGGATGTAGAGAACTTAGATTAGTGGTAGAAGTAGTGCTAGCTACTCTTTTTTGTACTTAAAGCCACTGGCTTGGCTTCGTGCCTCTTGTATATACACTCCTCTTATTTTTGGTACTCGAAGCCACAGGACGTGGCTTAGCTTCATGCTATATGTACATACAAGCACTTTTTGAGCTTTCAATTTTCTTGTGCAATGTTTTATCAATTAATGCCTTGTGAACTAAACGTTTTGGAGTTGTAATGTTTTATTTGGAATTGTAATTGTAATTGTCGGCTATAGACGTGCTTGCAAGAGTGCTAATTAAAATGCGGTTGGCTATAAGAATTGAATTACACAATGTGGAAATGGGATTCCTATAACTACATAGCATACACAACATACACAACATTCTGTAAATTTAAAAAATATTATGTAGCGCGTCTATCAGTCCGTCTATATATGCGTCTGTCTGTTCAAGGAGCATCTATTTGCGCATCTATAAAAGCGTCTATAAATGCATCTATACATGCGTTTAACGATTCGTTTGTCTATTTTTTAAATTTTCTAGTAGAGCGTCTATTTACGCGTCTATATGTGCATCTATACATGCATCTGTTTGCTATATAGACGTGCCGTTAGATGCGGATCTCTAGATGCACAAATAGATGTGCAAATAGATGCGCCCGTAAGTTTTTTTTTTTAGTTCAATAAATGCGTCTGTGTGTGTGTCTATAGGTGCTTTGTCTTGTTGTGATACTCAAAACAAAGAGTTTCACTACTCAAAGTCAGAATCGAAAGCCCAAAGAGTATGAGTCTCAAATCCATCACCCTCACAAAACAAAGAGAGGACATCCTCACAAAGAGACTTTAACTCAAAAATGATAGTCTGTCCAGAAAGTGAAAGGAAAAACCAAAACACAATCCCTTTGCTCAAGGCATTACAATCATTTTGGATCAATCCCTCGGGGGGGTCACTATGTGTAAATCCTCTATACCACGTGCATTCAAGGCATATTTCTAAAATCCCTTATCTGTAAATTTTTCATTAATAAAATGTACCCCTTTTCGATACAAATCTGTAAATTTTTTCCAAAACTATTTTAAATAGTCCCTTATGTATATTTATTTCTGTAAATTTTAGAAATAAAAAATATCCTTCTGTTAAACTCACGTGATAGGGTTACATATGATGAGTGACCCCCCTGAGATCAATCTTGAGGAGAGAACCCAAACCAAAGGCCTAAAAAAATCTTGGAACAACCACCCAAAATGGCATACATGCTTGTAGCTTCTATAATGCTACCAGATCATGGTTTGGCAAGTGATGTGGTTGCTTCCTTTGCATCTTCTGATTTGATATGGATAGTCCAGCAAATGATGCAAAACTTGCAACAACAAAATCCATGAGGAAATATAAAGAGTGCTTGACATACTCATTGTCTTCACAATCAGCTTTTTCGATCATCAAAGCAACAAGCCGCCATACATCTCGACAAAGATAACTAAAGCAGTCACTACATTTTTGTAAATGTTTAATAGATGTTGCATGTTGTTGGCTCAAACTGTTTATGCCCAAAAAGGTTATACGATCTCTTGGCGATACCTAAGTGAAGAAAAATAAAGGATGCACAGAGGAAAATGTTGTGGCAACACGACGGTGGCTGATAGAATGACTCATGTTTTAGATACAGCTTCATGCTCACCGTGTGACTTTTTGTACCTTATCCAAGATGCATCTCAGGATCTATGCACCTTTCTCTTACAGCTTGATGAGTGGTGGACAGGGCTTCATGCAATAGGTCATGCATTCACAGTTGTCGACTACCTCTCTAGAAGTCAATGTGTGAAGTAGTTCACATTTGTAGGTGTACGCAAGAATGGCAACATCAGGATCAGAAGCTCATGCATGTCGTGGCAGATACATACGGCAATGTTATCTCAGAGACATGGCAGGAAAATCTTGTAGCATGATGGGCAGAACTAGAAGAATAGATGGGTGATCTTCACAGATCAGTGCACAGTATTCAGGAAGAACATGGAGCAAAACAAAGCGAACAACGTGGGGCTATAGGAAAGGAAGATGGAAGGCTAGGATGGCAAGAATTGTGTATGATGAGGCAAGGCTCAGTCAAAGAAGACCTACTTTGATACGATGTTAGAGTTTAAGACCTATGGAGGCTCGTAGAAAGTAGAGGTACACATGACTAGAAAGACTAGAGATGTTCACAAACAATGCAAGCTATGGAGGATCAAGCATGAGTCATAGAGAGAGTCGATAGTGGACACAATGATCATATATTTATTTATGAGAAGAGCCATTTAAATAGTCTTGGAGATACAAAGCGTCCTCTTCCTTCATGCATCACTCATGATGTCACAAGGGGGATCTAGATCCTAAATTTCCTCCATAATTATCTCCATCACCTAACCAAGCTTACACATCACCTATCACCTTATTGAGCATATGCTATCAAGGTTTTCCTTCTAACACCCCACTCAAACCGAAGATAGGGGTTCACATGAAATGGCATACTGTCCAAATGGCTAATTCTAGACAAATGGTGAATACTCAAAATAAAGAGTTTCACTACTCAAAGTCAGAATCAAAAGCCCAAAGAGTATGAGTCTCAAATCCATCACCCTCACAAAACAAAGAGAGGACATCCTCACAAAGAGACCTTAACTCAAAAATGATAGTCTGTCTAGTAAAGTGAAAGGAAAAACCAAAACACAACCCCTTTGCTCAAGGCATTACAATCATTTTGGATAAATCCCGGGGAGAGAACCCAAACCAAATGCCTAAAAAAATCTTGGAACAACCACCCAAAATGGCATACATGCCTATAGCTTCTATAATGCTGCCAGCAGATCATGGTTTGGCAAGTGATGTTGTTGCTTCCTTTGCATCTTCTGATTTGACATGGATAGTCTAGCAAATGATGCAAAACTTGCAGCAACAAAATCCATGAGGAAATCTAAAGAGTGCTTGACATAATCATTATCATCACAATTAGCTCTTTCGATCATCAAAGCAACAAGCCGCCATACATCTCGACAAAGATAACCAAAGCAGCCACTACGGTTTTGTAAACGTTCAATAGATGTTGCATGTTGTTGGCTCAAAATACTTATTCCCAAAAAGGCTATTCGATCTCTTGGTGATACATTAGTGAAGAAAAATAAAGGATGCACAGAGGAAAATGCTGTGGCAGCATGACGGTGGCTGATAGAATGACTCATGTTTTAGATACAGCTTCATGCTCACCACGTGACTTTTTATCACTTATCCAAGACACATCTTAGGATCTATGCACCTTTCTCCTACAGCTTGAGGAGTGGTGGACAAGGCTTCACGCAAAAGGCCATGCATTCACAGCTATTGACTACCTCTCTAGAAGTTGATGTCTCAAGCAGTTTGCATCTGTAGGTGCCGGCAAGAATGGCGACATCAAGATTAGAAGCTCATGCAGAGCGTGGCAGATACATATGGCAATGTTATCTTAGAGACATGGTAGGAAAATCCTCTAGCATGATGGGCAAAACTAGCAGAACAAGACAAAGCACCCACAGACGCACACACAGATGTGTTTCCTTAACTTTTAAAAAATCTTACGGGCACGTCTAATTGCGTGTCTACAAACCCGCAACTATAGGCATGTCTATATAATAGACAGACGCGCCTATAGATGCACTTTTAGATGCTCTGTAGAAATTTTAAAAAATATAAAGACGCGTACATAGACGTGCTTATAGACACTCTACAGAAATTTTTTTTTAAATAAAAGCAGAATTTTGTGTGGTTGAATAGAATGCTATGTATGTTGTGTATGCTATGTAGTTACAAGAATCCCATTCCCACATTGTGCAATTCAATTCTTATAGCCAATTGCATTTTCATTAGCACGATTGCAAGCACATCTATAGCCGACGATTACAATTCCAAATAAAACATTACAACTCCAAAACGTTTAGTTCACAAGGCATTCATTGATAGAACGTTGCACAAGGAAATCGAAAGAAAAGAAAATAAAAGAAGTGTATATTAATTCATAGCTTAAAAAGTGCTTGTATGTACATATAACACAAAGCCAAGCCACGTCCTGTGGCTTCAAGTAACAAAAAATAAGAGGAGTGTATAAACAAGAGAGGCACGAAGCCAAGCCAATGGCTTCAAGTACAAAAAAGAGTAGCTAGCACTACTTCTATGACTAATCTAAGTAGCTAGCATCTTTGCTCCCTTCTTTGCTCCCTTCTTCCTCATCTTCTTCCTCCTGATCAGCCGTAGGGTCCTGTAAACGAGGGACATGTATCAATGTATGAAAAATCAAATCTTTATTTACAATATTGACATTATTTAATTACTTTCAAATGCCTGGGGGATGCTCCAGTAGCCCGAATATACTGCTCCTCAGTAATCAACCCGTCATCATAGAAGTGCCTCCCTAAGTTGCATTAATTTGCTCGAATTTTTTTTTCGATTTAAAAAATCGCGATTTCCCGATTTAAAATGAATCTAACGATTTTTCCTAATTTATTTGTATGAATAGTTTATTCGTACGAATAAACCACTATTCGTATAAATAAAGTTATTCACACAAATAGATGATGTTATTCGTACGTATAAATGTAGTATAAACTTGCAGCCATTGCCATTTTCGGTATTCGTACGAATACATCCACCTGTATTCATTGCCACTTGAGCCACCTGCTTGCCTACCTACCACCTCTTGTTTGCCTACCTGCTACCTCCTACTTACTTCCATACCTACCAGCTCTCGTCATAGGTACCTTACTGCACCCTTACTTGTGTTATAGTCTTTCGTTAGTAATTAATGTTTGTTTTGTTTTGTTTTGTTTAGGATTGGTACTCATCTCTCTGAGGAGAGTTGTGTGTTGCAGTCTTCTTAAATTGTTTAATATTTATTTTGTATTGTATTTAAGTGTGTAGACAAGCTGGCACTCATCACTCTTGCGAGAGTTGTGTGTTGCAGTCTTTTTTTGTCGTGTGTTGTAATTTTAATTATAATATAAATAATTATCTTTTACCTGAGGTTGGCACTCATCTCTCTTAAGAGAGTTGTGTGTTGCAGTCTCAATTTGTATAAAAATGTTTGTTTGTAGGAACTCTTGGGCTGACACTCATCTCTCTTAAGAGATTTGTGTGTTGCAATCCAAGCTTAGTGATGTTTTGATAGATGCTTTATTCTTGCACTCATCTCTCCCTTGAGAGTTGTGTGTTATAGTCTAAGTTTAGAGATGTTTTCAAGCACTTAGTTTGGCACTCAAATGTTGTGAAGATAGTGGGAGAGAGGGAAGGAGTCTCACTTGCGACTTTCTCACAATCACAAATGGGGGAATACACACAAAGGTGGAGGCTGAAAACAGTTTTCCTCTTCTTAGTTGTGAAATCCAAAAGAACTCAAGTACAAAGAAATAGAAGAACCCTATATGTGGGTCTCAAACCAAACTCAACTAACTAAGGTGGCATACTAACTGAGCCACAAACTAGAGTAGATAAGGATAGCTGCCATCCAGCTATTATTCGTGGGCGGTGTACCAAAACCGCATCTCCAGCTAACAGGTCGGTGACATAAATGCACAACAGTCACCCTGGCATATCACGAGTGGAGCTCAATATCTCAACACTCCCCCTCGAGCTCAATCCCAATTCCTGCACACCAAGCAGGTCTCTGAACTTGCGCAGCTTCTCTGCGCCCAATGCTTTCGTGAAGATGTCAGCTACCTGATCCTCTGTGCTGACATAAACTAGATCAATGAGACCTAGTAAAACCTTCTCCCGCACATAGTGATAATGCACCTCAATGTGCTTTGTTCTAGCATGAAAGACTGGGTTCTTTGCCAAATGTATACTACTCATGTTGTCACAATAAATGACAACTGGCCCATCTGTAGACTGATGCATATCATAGAGTAGCTTATGCAACCAAGCTACCTCACATGCAGCCATTGCTGCACCCCTGTACTCAGCCTCTGTGCTCGACAAGGCAACTGTAGGCTGTTTCTTGCTGCTCCAAGTGACTGCAACACTCCCAAAAGAGAACACATATCCACGGGTAGATCGTCTATCAGAAATGCTACCAGCCCAATCAGCATCAGTGTATCCATGCAACTGTATCTGAACCCCAGCCTCATAAAATAGTCCATACTGCAATGTGGACTTCACATACCTGAGTATGCGTCTAGCCGCATCCAAATGTGGTTTCGTTGGAGCCTGCATAAACTGACTTACCAACCCAACAGCATAGCTCAAATCTGGCCTGGTAATAGTCATGTAAATCAAACTTCCTACTATGCGTCTGTACATGCGTCTGTACATAGTAGGGTCTTCCAGAAGCTCACCTGCATCTGTGCTCAGCTTCACATTCTGCTCCAAAGGAACTGAAATAGGCTTACAGCCTATCATCCCATATTTGGACAGCATGTCCAATCCATACTGCCTCTGCAAGAGCTGTATCCCACTTGGTGATCTAATCACCTCAATGCCCAAGAAATAACGCAGCTCTCCCAAATCCTTCATCTCAAACTTCTGCCTCAATAGCATTTTCACATGAAGGATATCTTCATCACTATCACCTGTGATGATCAAATCATCAACATAAATGACCAGCAGCATAATCCCTAAGTTCTCTGTTTTTCTCACATAGAGTGAGAAATCTGCCTTGGAAATCTGAAAGCTAATAGTGACAAGATACTGTCCTATCTTGTCAGACCATGCTCTAGGTGCTTGCTTCAAGCCATACAAGGCTTTCTTCAACCTGCAACCAAACAAACTCAGGATGAGTAGCATGAACATAACCTGCTGGCTGCTCCATAAAGACCTCTTCTTGCAAATCACCATGCAAGAAGGCATTCTTTACATCCATCTGATGTAAAGACCATCCCTTTGATGCAGCCATAGCAATGGCTGCTCTTACGGTTGCCATCCTTGCAACCGGGCTGAAAGTCTCTTCATAATCAATGCCATATGTCTGTGCATACCCCTTGACAACTAATCTTGCCTTGTATCTATTCACAGAACCATCTGCATTGTGCTTGATCTTATAAACCCACTTACAACCAATTGCATTCTTGCCTTTAGGCAAAGGCACCAATTCCCATGTAGCATTAGCATCCAAGGCATCCATTTCTTCATCCATGGCTTTCTCCCATTTTTCATTTCCCATGGCTTGCTCAAAAGAAGTGGGTTCTGGTTCCTGTATCACTTTGACCATATAGGCATAGTGAATGGCTGTAAATCCATCATATTTCAGCCTATCCACAAGATACCTAACCCTGGTAGACTTGTGCAAAATAGGCTCACTTCCAGGTGCTCTCAAAACATCCCTGGTCTTCCTTACTCCAGGTGTAACAACAGAAGGAATGTCCAACTCATCATCAATGCTCTGTTCTGAGCCACTGGATTCACCATCCACATAAGAGTGACCTGCATTCACATCAACCATGGGCTGATCTACCTTCTCTTTTCCTTTTCGTGATACCTGCGTACCACTATCTGCATTGCTTTGAGGGGATTCTCCTGATCTCAATCTGCCTGTCCATGGCGAAGTATGTGAACCACTGGTAGAGGACACTCCAGGTCCACTGATATTTTGTGATTGCTGCTGTGCATTCTGTGCAGCATTACCATTTTGTGCATCTACATCAATCATCACATTTACTGGTTTATACCAGCTGCTCATCTCATCAAAAACAACATTTCTGCTCACTGTGAACTTACGTGTAGAAGGGTTATAGCATCTATACCCTTTCTACTGCAGAGAATAACCAATAAAGACGCACTTCTCAGCTTTTGGATCCAACTTGGACCTCAACTCATCTGGCACATGGACATAAGCAATGCAACCAAAAATCTTCAAATGGGAAATATCTGGTTTCCTACCAGTATACATCTCCTCTAGCGTCATGCCATGTATTGCTGCAGTGGGAGTCCTGTTCATTATATAGACTGCTGTAGCAACTGCTTCAGCCCAATAATAATCTGCTAGATCTTTTTCATTTAGCATAGCCCGAGACACCTCTCCAATATGCCTGTTTTTTCTTTCTGCAATTCCATTTTGCTGTGGGGTATGACTGCATGAATATTGCTGCTTTATACCATGCTCCTGCAAGAACCTTGCAAACTCATTTGAGAGGTACTCTCCCCCTCCATCTGACCTTAGGCATTTTATTTGCAGGCTTGTTTCTTTTTCAACCATAGCTTTGAAAGCTTTGAAGTGCCCAAACACTTCACTTTTCTTTTTCATAAAATACACCCATAGTTTTCTGCTGAAGATATCAATAAATGTGACAAAATAGTGACAGCCTCCAATAGATGCAGCTTTTGTAGTCCACACATCAGAGTGGATTAATTCCAATGGTTTTTTACTCTCTTGAACATGCCTAGGAAAAGGTTTCCTTGCCTGTTTCCCAAATTGACAGGCTTCACAAATCTTGTGCATTTCTACAACCTTGAATTTTGGCAATCCTGCAACAATATTTTGGGCTTGCATTGATTTAAGTCACTGTATATTAACATGACCAATGCGTTTGTGCCAGATATCAATATCTGCAACTACACTGGTCCCATGTGCAAACATTGCTGCACTCAATTCAGGCATGTCTGCATCCAACGTAAACATCCTGCCCTTCTTCTTTCCTTTTGCTATCAAGCAACCATTATTTTTCATATCCTCAACAAAGCATCCATGAGGATTAAATCTAACCTGCAAGCCCTGTTGAACCATCTGACCAATAGAAACCAGGTTCTTGGTGATGTTCGGGACATGAAATACATCTGACAAGTATTTCTTTTTCCCATCCTGCATAGACAAAGGAATTTTGCCAATCTGCACAATAGGATGTGCAGTATCATCACCAGTCTCCACAAATCCTGGCTTTTTCATCTTCCTTGCATCTTGCATCCATTCTGCATGACCTGTCATGTGGTTTGACGCACCTGAGTCAACATACCACACATCATTTTGTTCTTCTGCACTTGTCACAGAATTGGTCATATGCTGCACCATAAATAGATGCTCATTTCTGTCATCACCCTGCCTGCTAGAAGATGCATAATTGCCTTGCTGCAATTTTCCACTCATAATGTCATTCTGCTTTTTATAGCAGTCCTTAGCCATATGACCCATTTTGCCACAATAGTAGCATTCAACATTGCTGTTTGCATTTTGGCTTCTCTACCATCCACCACGGCCTCTTTGGCTCCCCCTGCCTCTAGAGTTACCACGTCCTCCTGCATAGGACTGGTTTTCTTGCGTTTGCTGCATATTTTGATTTCTACCACGGCCTGCAGATCGGCCTCCTCTACCTCTGCCTCTACCTGGGCCAGCATTTGAGTAGAAGACAGTTTCTTTTGAAGTTCCTGCTGAAGAAGATGCACCCCCATTTCTCTGCTCTTCAGAAATTAGAAGAGCAATCAACTCCTCAAAATCAGGAAAGTTTTCACGGACGGCAATGGATGTCCGGAACTGTGCATAATCCTTTCCTAGACCATTCAAGGTCACAGAAACCAAATCGTCATCATCCACTGGCGACCCAATGGAAGCAAGTGCATCTGCAATTTTCTTCACTTTCATGTGGTAGTCATTTATGCTCAAATTTTCTCTCTGCACATTGTGCAACTCCTGTTTGAGTTGCATTTTCCTGGCTTGCGTATTTGTGCTATACATTTTTGCCAAAGTATCCCATGTCTCCTTTGGCGTATTTGCATCCTGAATATGCACAATCATGGAGTCCGAAATACTGATAGATAGCCAGTACATAACTTTCCTGGCTCTCTCATGCCATCCTTTGAATGCCTGCATTTCCTGTTGACTGGGAACATTAGGAAGAATAGGTTCTTCTTCATTTCCTGTAATGAATTCCCAATAGCCTTTTCCATCAAGAAATTCGTCATTCTAAACTTCCATGCCTGGAAGTTGTTCTTGTCAAGCTTTTCAGTGACAATCTGTGAAAGAGAATCAGATGCCATTACAGAACACTGCAAAATATTCTGTCACTACAAAAAACACAGCTTTTGCCTCACACGGGCAGATCTGCAAAACTGATGAAAGTGGTATTTCACCACACAGTCACTTCCTAGTGACGATTTTGCATCAACAGGAAACAGGCATGAATCTACAACTCCCAATATCTCTGCACCTCCTCTGCACACAGGCATACGATGTAATTTCTGCGGCACCTTTCCACCGACTAGCCGCGCAGCAAAAAACATGGCCTTTTTCTGAGCGCCTGCGAAGAACTTCCGCCTTCAAAACGGGCCCCGAAACGGCCTCAAATCAGAAAAATAAAGTCACACTGCGAAGGGCGTCTCAATCTGAAACAATGCACTCCTACACTTCTAGCTGTGCTACCTGCAGAGATTTGCTCCCAAACTCGAAATAGGAAAGCACCACTTGTCCTCTTACCAAGACACCACGAACTTGGCTTGCTTTCTTGAGCTCCTTACCACGAACAAGGCTTTGATACCATGTGAAGATAGTGGGAGAGAGGGAAGGAGTCTCACTTGCGGCTTTCTCACAATCACAAATGGGGGAATACACACAAAGGTGGAGGCTGAAAATAGTTTTCCTCTTCTTAGTTGTGAAAGCCAAAAGAACTCAAGTACAAAGAAATAGAAGAACCCTATATGTGGGTCTCAAACCAAACTCAACTAACTAAGGTGGCATACTAACTGAGCCACAAACTAGAGTAGATAAGGATAGCTGTCATCCAGCTATTATTCGTGGGCGGTGTACCAACCGCATCTCCAGCTAACAGGTCGGTGACATAAATGCACAACAGTCACCCTGGCATATCGCGAGTGGAGCTCGATATCTCAACAAATGTCCCTTGATAGTTGTGTGTTGCAGTCTAAGTTAGATATCATGCGACATTGTCTTAGACACTTAATCTGGCACTCAATTGTCCCTGGATAGTTGTGTGTTGCAGCCTAAGTTAGATATCATGTGGTGTGCTCTTAGACACTTAGTTTGGCACTCAAGTGTCCCTTGATAGTTTTGTGTTGCAGTTGAATCCTAGTGTTAGATGGTGAAGTCCACGATTAGATTATACCTAGGTCATTTTTTGTGTTTTGATTTTCTATAGTTTGTTACATGATTTGAGCTTGAGTTGAGAGGTTATACCTAGGCAATTTCTTAGACTGCTTGCATTGTTAATTGTTATGGCTTAATGAGTTTCTTATTGCACCTGGCAGTGAATTCTTTTTTGAATTCTGTGTTGCAGCTTACTGCATATGAGATGGCTCACGCAGGTGAGAAGAGGAAGTGTCAGCAACCTGATCTCACTAAGTTTCAGAGGAAGGTGCTAAAAAACAAGAATGTACACTTCTTAATGAATGTCAATCAGGACATCATTGAGACAGCTTTCCAAAATGGTGAAAGCGGTGTACAAAATTTGGTGAGGACAATGGTAGAGTGTGGAGGGAGGACTTGTGTGATTGATTTCTAGATGTTTTCATAGTAGAGTCTATAGATCGGTATTTGTATGACTCAGTGATGGAGGGTCGACGATGCCTCAGTCAAATAGATCGAGACATAAACTCATGTGACACAAAGTGGGAGGGTCGTGCTGTAGATGCCAAGGTCACGTACATCAAGAATGTGTGGCGAGGCTACAAAGGCAAAGGAGCTGCCTCGACCTCCCTTCCATCAATGCACCCATGCCCCCAAGCACAGCCCACAACCACGAGCATCAATGCACCCACGCCCCCATTCAGATGCTGCATTACATACACCACAACCACGAGCACCAATGCACCCACGTCCCTAGTCATATGTTGCATTCCGCCCAACACAGTTGCAAGCACCACTGCAACCACACCACGTGTATGCACCAGTGCATCGACCACAACATGTCTTTCCCCGTATCCCTTTTTTCCAAGATCTTTCATAGCCAGAAGAAGTTCCTCATGCTTTTTCACATCTCCCACCACATGCACGATCACATTTTACCACATCTTTTGTGCCTCCATTGGTGCCTCCTACTATACGCACAGACCAGTTTCCATCTTCCGCATTCTCGCCTACACCACAAATGCACAATCTATCTGCACAAGCAGGTACATTCCCATCTCCTTCATTCTCACCTACACAAGTACCATGCACATCACATGGCTTGCGTGATCATGTAGTAGTGCCAAGACCCATGCGGCCCATATTGCTTCAGTCGACGAGACATTCGATTCGTGCATAGTGCAGCTGTGGGCACAGGCACGAAAGGAACAATCAACATGTGCAATATTCTTGTCGCTCCCTTCTATCCACACAAGATTTATGCATGTAAGGTGATGAGGGTTTCTCTGCCCGTTGATGCATTGAAGGCCAGAGCATTGGAAGAAGCCACATGCTTGGGTGATGTCGTACATTTGGGCATCATCCAAGCAATAGGTCTAGTCCATGACGATAACCCAATGATACTATTTCTGTTCTGGAATGGAAATCATTTGGAAAGATGGCTAACCTACCTCGGACATGATGGAAAGCGACCATCTCCAGTGTTTCACATAGATGATGCAGAAATGCCTGCTAGAGCTCCACAGGTCCATCATCACGTATTTGATATTTTAAGTGCACTAGTTTGCACTATTCATTACATGCACCAACAC
The DNA here is from genome assembly GCF_047967505.1 of Dipteris shenzhenensis. Lineage (NCBI taxonomy): Eukaryota > Viridiplantae > Streptophyta > Polypodiopsida > Gleicheniales > Dipteridaceae > Dipteris > Dipteris shenzhenensis. The sequence goes on from NC_141605.1 coordinate 22,480,530, forward strand.
AATGTCCTGCATAATGATTTGCATGCACAAAACATTATGCTACACTTCTCGGAGTCATCCGAGGAGGTGTATCTGGGCATTTGTGATTGGGGAATGATGACCCCATGTAGCACTAGAAACCACTATCCCACATTACTCAATGACAGCCCCAACACTGTGCGGAGCTCCATTGCTAGGTTTTGTCATGTTGCTCTAGAGTGCCTCTACACCAATCCCCCACCTTTCGATGTTGCACAAGATGTGTGTACACCATGTCTCATCACATCCTAAAAATCTTGGACATTTGTGCACTCGGGGGGGTCACTATGTATAAACCCTCTATATCACGTGCATTCAAGGCCTATATTTAAAGTCCCTTATTTGTAAAAAATTTCATTAATAAAATGTACCCCTTTTTTATACAAATCTGTAAATTTTTTCCAAAACTATTTTAAATAGTCCCTTATGTATATTTATTTCTGTAAATTTTAGAAATTAAAAAATCCTTCTGTTGAACTCACGTGATAGGGTTACATATGATGAGTGACCCCCCTGAGTTTGTGCACCATCGCCAAGTACGGGACCCACAAAAGCTCTAATCAAGCATTTGCGATGCGATTTGCGATTCAAGGAAAGTCAGCCAAACCGAATAGACATCCAAGTACTGCAGATTTTTGTGGGGTTTTTGACATTGCTCCAAGATGTGGTATACAGCTCAATCCAAACCAAGGACTTAGACCAGCCAATGACTGAGTCTTTCTTGGACGGGATGTAACATGAGTGATCGATCATGGAAATTGTAACATTTTTAGTTTTATATATCATCCAAGTTTGGATCCACTCCATTGTTCAAGTTTGTATATTTATAGTGACATGATAAATGATGCGATAAGTAATGTTTAAATATTGTTTGTATAAGTAAATGATGCGATAAAAATGATGATCCAATTGTCAAATATGATTAATGATGCAATAATTAATGTTTAAATATTATTTGTATAAGTGAATGTTGCGATAAAAATGATGGTCCAATTTTAAAATATGATAAATGATGCGACAATAAATATTTAAATATTGTTTGTATAGGTTTAATATTATTTAATTGTTTAATATTGTTTAAATATTTAATATTATTTGTGGTTACAAATTCATTCTATCTTGTTGTCATTTTTAAGGCTAAGTATGAGCATGGAGGGAGAGAACTTAGACAACATTCCCCCACATGATCCTCCCCAACCAGAGCAACCTCCAGTCCAAGAGGGCCCACAAGGTGCTTTGTTGCCTCAAGAGGCTAATTTAGTAGACCAACTAAATCACGCCGAGGCTCAGACTATCTTACAAGTGCAAAGAGAGATGCTGGGTAGAGAGGAGCTAGGTATTTTCGCTGCTTGGTCAAGTAGATGACGATACCATGCAAGGCGATCTGGTCTCGTCGACAAGTATAGAGACTATGTCCATTAGAGTTCGTAAGAAACACCTTGTTTCTTTGTTCAGGAAGTGCCAAGAATAAATATGCACAGCCCAAGTTATCGAACTTGTGGCAAAAAACCCTAGCCCACATCCTTCTCCAATGATTCATAGAGGTGGAAGGAAGCATCCCCAACAACCAGCGAATACCCATGTATTTCATTCAACAGGTGTGTGTCTACAATGTCTTACATCAATGCGTGGATTGGAATGACAAGCATCACTTCTTAGGAACAGGAAAGGGATGTCCTCTAGAGCACAAGTGAGCAAGGACAGAGAACAGAGAGCCCGTGTCTTAGACCTCGTGTGCTAACTCCCCAGGCACTATTAATTAGAAAAGCATTCAATGCATGAGGCTAGATGCTAGGCATGGCGACGCTCGAGGGCCATGGAGGAAAAGGGAACATGAGGGAAGAAGCATTAACATAGGTGGGGAAAAAAGATTAAGAGGAGTGGGAATGAAGAGGGGGACTATGGCACAAGGGGGAAGGAAGAGGGGGAAGAGGAGCATGTACATGATGGGAGGTGGAATGTAGAGATGGAGACATCAAGGGAAGAGAGTCATGCTTTATTGGAAAGATGGGGGGGGAAATCAAAGTACTAGCTAGGTGGCTTTACAAGAATGATCGTGTTCCATCAGGGAATAGCCCTCTCCTTTTATAGTCAAGAGAGGGGGTCTCTCCTAATAAATGCATCCTCCCACATGCATGGTGTGTGTGGAAGAGTGTCCCATGTGGGCTAGGCGGTTACACACTCTCAATTGTGTGCGACAACCCTTTGCCTCATTTTTCCACATACATCAACCCCCATATCCCAAGTCTAAGATACTCCCTTGGTCTCTTCCCAATTTTATAATACATTCAAACATCTAGGAGGACAAGTGGAGGGTTGGCACAAGTAATCTTGCCACCTCATTCTACTTTCCCATTATTTAACTTGCATTCTTGGACTTTCTACACCCCCCCCCACATGGGCCTATCTTACATGGAGGGAATAATTCAATATAATATCCATCAGAATCCTCGATGCTTGATTCACTTAGAAAATTCACCCTTGGAATATTGGGACATTTTGTGCGATAATGACCCTTCTGGTGGCACTCGTAGCACACAACATTGGCACGTTCTCTTGGAGGGCGATTGGCTTGATTTCTCGGGGGGGTCACTCATCATATGTAACCCTATCACGTGAGTTCAATAGAAGGATACTTTTTATTTCTAAAATTTACAGAAATAAATATACATAAGGGACTATTTAAAATAGTTTTGGGAAAAATTTACAGATTTGTATAGAAAAGGGGTACATTTTATTAATGAAAAACTTACAGATAAGGGATTTTAGAAAGAGGCCTTGAACGCACATGGTATAGAGGGTTTATACATAGTGACCCCCCCGAGCTTGATTTCTGATGCCCACCATCTCAAGCCAAAGATCACATTTAGGGCCTTGGCTAGGTCATTGACTCTGGGTTCTTTAGCAGGAGGGGTCGGGGGAGTAGGAAGGAGGGGGGCTTGTGGGCGAGGCTGAGGAAATCTTCCAGGCAGAGGTTGAGGATATACTCCTTGGTGAGGGTAAGCATATAAGGGAGGACCATACATTTGAGGTGGAGGCAGTGGATACATCCCTGATTAGGGGAGGGGGTATGCCCCTAAGTTAGACCCCTAAGGTTGTTGTTGCAAGAATTGAGGGGGTTGTAGAGGGACAATCGTCTTCTTTGAAGCGGGGTCAGCAGACTGAACTTTATCAAACTTTTGAGAAATCTCATGTGCTAGCACCATAGTTTTTGGATTCTCCCATTTAAGCTTGAGGCCGAATTCATCACTTGCTCTTGATACAAGGTAGCCCAGCACATGCTGAGTCATTCCAGCTTGAGATCCAACATTGTCCTCCTACGTGGCAATTAAATGCTCCAGGAGCATGGCCGCTCGATCCACATATAAACGCACCGTCTCACCTTCTGACTGCTTCAAGTTTGCCACCTGTAGATACACATTCTCCGGCTCCTCTTCTTTGCCAAAATACTCAATCATCACTGCTATTAACCTTGGCCAGCTTTGGTGAACGTCGTCGGCCTGCTTCTCATACCACACTTGAGCCAAACCCTCTAGAAATGTGGGAAGAACCAACAGCCATCTATCTTCAGTAAGAAAGTTGAGAGAAACACAACGGTGCTTGAAGGCCACAAGATACTCATTTGGATTTTCTTCAACCCATCCATAGAACACGAGAATGTCAGCCATGCTTATAAAATGGAAAAGAGAGAGTCGAAATGAGGCTTATCTATTGGCAAACAATGGAAAGAGGTAGCTTGAACTGAAAATCACGTGAAGATACATCCACAAAGCACACATAGGCATGGTAGGGTGTGACTAGTGTATTGTGAAATACTACACGGGAAGAATCTTCAACATAGAATAGCTCGTAGACAATCCTAAAAGGACCAACCCTCATGATATCACATCCATCTTTACAAGTGAGGGTTAGAGACACAGCGCTGCATGAGGTTGTTCATCAAGGCAAACAAGAATTCCATGACAAATGTCAACAGTTGGAGAGCTTGCACATCACCTTCAACTTCTTACAATTAGACTTGTAATCGCCATGCTATTTCTTCCAGGGGTGTGTGGTCTAGCATCCTTCTTTTGAGCAATGTCCTTGAGGACCTTTCTCATGATCTTCTGAAGTCGATAAACTCATATCAAATATGCCCAACACTTAGATTCATGATGACCACAACCTTTGCATTCCTTATAAATGATCACCCTCCTTTGTGGCTTGCGGCTTTGTTGGGGTGGTGCTTCCACTCGCTTCATGCGTGATTGAAGTACAAGCTTCACGTGCCAAGAAATCAGCAACTATATTATTTGAGCTCGAGGGATATGTTGAATTTTTACCTCTTCAAATTGTTGGCAAAGTTCCAATGCTTGTTGATGTCATGGAACCAAGCCTTCGCTCCGCACCTTCCACCTTCCACTCACTTATTCACACATGAGTTGAGAATCTCCTTGCACCTCAAGTTGCTTGATGCGATGTTCTTGCGCCTTTTGTAGCCCAAAAATGAGTGCCAAGTACTCAGCTTGGTTGCAAGTACTTGCTAGTGTAGACTTGCTATAACAATACACCTCACCCCCTCATGAAGTGAGCTTCACACCCACACCAGCAGCCTTGGTCGAAGGTTTGTATGCGCCATCAAATTGGAGGAGCCAAGATGTCATCACACCAAGACTAAAATCCGGACATCCCAAGTTTCTCGGTAGTCCAAGATAGGTAGAAGGAGAGGGTGGGGAGAATTCAATACTTGAGCAAGACGTTTAGCACCAAATAAACTTGCAATCCTTTGTTGATAGTTTATCTTTAGACCAAAAAGAATTACAACTTGAAGCTCAAAATGAGGCACAAAAAGTTGATTAGGTACAAAGGGATTGCTTGGTCGAAACATTACCAACGATAGCCGAGCCCTAGAAATCTTTGTAGTGAGATCGAGAAGAAATAATTCAAGACGAGCTTATCCACAGGAATTAATAAGCAGATGCGCCAAATCTCCCCCCAAGCTTGGGGAGCATCCCACCCTTCAAAGAATGTCCCCCTTTTAATTACTTCCGATGCAGCAAGTAGCTCGATCACCGCACAATGAGTAGAATTGAAATCAAAGTCCTCCCAGTGTATCACTAGTTCTTCGCCTTGAATCATCCATGGTGTATCATCCCACCCATCGTCTCCTTGAACAATGCATTGTACAATCAATTGTTGAAGATTGACATGAAGATCAAGAAAGAGATCTCGCCAATTGGTAGCCGTAATGAGCGGAGGACCGAGCACCAAATCCTTGAACTAGTCGAGAAGTGACATAAATATCCACCCTCCTCATGTGGTGTGCATCCAAGGAGTGAACTTGAAAAAGTTCAAAATCTATGATCTAGTATTAGATATGAATAGAGCACATGAAATGAAGTACTTTTGCTTTTTACAACAAGAGGAAACTCCCTACGGTTAGAGAATTACAGTTCATGAGATTTCACCATATAAGCAATATCATTGCACTTTCATCACTTCCTATTTGCTGGCCCATTGGTAAGTCTTCCTTTTGTGAATGGGAAGGTCTTGGGTTCAATTCCCACTCCTTAATAAAAAGAGAGGAGAAGAGAAGAGAAAGAGAAGGAGAAGAAGAGGATAGGGGTGCGAGATCTTTTGCAGGAGCCCGAAATGTCTATCCGCGACGTGCAGGTGCGCCAGAAGACGAGGAGACCCACAAAAACAGTTGCGATTTGTCCGTGATGCACAGATGTGCCAGAAGATGCAAGAATTCAAAAAACAATCATGATTCGTGATCTGTCCATGATGTGCAAATGCGCTAGCTGCGATCAGGGGGTGTGCGGGTGTTGCAGATGCACAGGAGCGATTTTGCAGGCGCGGTCGACCAAAAGATGCATGGCGCCGCACAGAAGACGTGCAGGAACTCAGAAGATGCACAAGAACTGCAGGCTGAAGGCACTGAAACTGAGAAGTTCTGCAGCCGTAGAGACAGAGAACTGCGAGCAGAAGATACGCGGATTGGAGGCGCAGAAGCAAAGAACCGCACACGGAAGGTACTGTAGAACTACACCCATCCATAGGAGTAACGAATTTTACACCACTAGCCATGGAGATTTTGATCCCAGTAGCCACACCAGTTAACATACGTAGGGAAAAAAGATTAAGAGGGGTGGGAATGAAGAGGGGGACTATGGCACAAGGGGGAAGGAAGAGGGGGAAGAGGAGCATGTACATGATGGGAGGTGGAATGTAGAGATGGAGACATCAAGGGAAGAGAGTCATGCTTTATTGAAAAGATGGGGGGGGAAATCAAAGTACTAGCTATGTGGCTTTACAAGAATGAGCGTGTTCCATCAAGGAATAGCCCCCTCCTTTTATAGCCAAGAGAGGGGGTCTCTCCCAATAAATGCATCCTCCCACATACGTGGTGTGTGTGGAAGAGTGTCCCATGTGGGCTAGGCAGTTGAGCACTCTCAATTGTGTGCGAAAACCCTTTGCCTCATTTTTCCACATACATCAACCCCCATATCCCAAGTCTAAGATACTCCCTTGGTCTCTTCCCAATTTTATAATACGTTCAAACATCTAGGAGGACAATTGGAGGGTTGGCACAAGGAATCTTGCCACCTCATCCTACTTTCCCATTATTTAACTTGCATTCTTGGACTTTCTACACCCCCTCCCACATGGGCCTATCCTACATGGAGGGAATAATCCAATATAATATCCATCTCCGTCTATTTTATATTACTTCTCCCATGGTCCTTGGGCCATATCTCACTAAATGCAAGCGTGGGACCAGGCGTGGGACCGCCTAGGTGGAGGGGTGGTGCATGGAGGACCCATGCCACCTTATCATTTTATATTATTACTACGATGGATTATGTACAACACACCTTATGGGTCCTCTTACATGGAAGGGTGGCACCACATGGTCATGCCCTACCACCTCAACCCTGGGCCTTATGCACACCATATTTTATTTTAGTATTGCCACACATACAAGCACACACACATATTTATGCCTTTTACTTTGGTTAAATTTATCCATAATAGCACACAGTGATCTTGTTGACTTGGCCACATCTGCCATACCTCTCCTTCAACAAGGTGTTACTGCTGAGGAGTTACAAGATCGCGTTGCATCACAAGCCAAAGAGATCGAGGACTTGCAAGCACATGCACAGACGTTGGAGTCTGAGCTTGCATGCTATAGACAATCCTTTGGATCTTTTGATGTAGCTGAGGATACTGATATTTTTGATTTTGAGGACCTCACTATATATAGATTCGCAGGGTCTAGGACCAAGCACTCAGAGGACGGCAGATGTGGATCCTACTGCATAATTATGTACATTGTAAACTTCACATATAACTTTATAATACTCTTCTTCTGCAATGATGGTTCAAGTGATTGGCTTGCACACATCATATGCACGAGTGCACACACTCATTCACAATAGAGATTATGTTGTGAAGACAATAAGGGGACCAAATATTGCCGATTGACCTTGGGTAGATTTTAAAAATTTGACCATGTGATATGGGGATTTCCAAGGATGCGAAGAGTACTAGATAAGGCACACATTCCCACACATTGACATAGGCACATAGATAGGGATTTCAAATCAACCTTGGGTCGATTTCAAATCTGCAAGGATGTGGCAATGAGAATAGTAGCACTACTCAAATTGACCCAAGGTCGATTTGCAATACATCTAAGAATGTGTTTATGTGTGTGTGTGGGGGGGGGCAGTGAGAGAGAGAGAGGGAGAGAGAGAGAGAGAGAGAGAGAGAGAGAGAGAGAGAGAGAGAGAGCATCAATATTTGTAAATGATGGGGGCTTCTCTGTGGAATGTCTCGACTTCTTTCGAGATATGACTGCATGATTTGGATATTTCCTTTGTGATTAATTCCCTCTGTAAATCCATTAATTGAAATAGGAAGTATATTCATGTCTTCTCACTTTGGTGGCTTTTGCTTCTTTGTCTGATAGGATCTACCTCAATTCTTCCAGTGGTCCAATCATGTTTCTCAAAATTGCGTTGAAGCAAGTGGAACTATCTTCAGTCTCAATTTGGGGCTATTTCTATGGCCTGTCCAACACTACTACACATGGGCTTTATTCTGATGGTTAAGCACCAATGCTTAGCATGCACGGTGTGCTAATCATCAGTACATAAGGCGGGTTTAAAAAGGTGAGTATATAGTGACCTTTGGTTGGTATATAGTGACCTTTGTAAAATGTGGGTATATAGCAACGTTTACCAGACTTGTAAATGGTGGCTATATAGTGACGTTTACTAGACTTGTAAATAGTCACTCATTATATAATGACTCTGACACACAATCCTATACCAATGTTTTAGAGAGAGTGTTTTTCCACATACCGACCTTTAAAGAGAGTTTTTCCAATGACAAAAAAAATTGCTTTTCATACATGTTTAATCCTTTGAAAGAATAAAAGTACAAGAGCATGTACATCAAGTTTGAAGCTCATACATTCATGTCCAAGCTCGGGGGGGTCACTATATATAAACCCTTTATACCACGTGCGTCCAAGGCCGATTTCTAAAATCCCTTATTTGTAAATTTTTCATTAATAAAATGTACCCCTTTTCTATACAAATCTGTAATTTTTTTCCAAAACTATTTTAAATAGTCCCTTATGTATATTTATTTTTGTAAATTTTAGAAATAAAAAATATCCTTCTGTTGAACTCACGTGATAGGGTTACATATGATGAGTGACCCCCCCGAGTGTCCAAGTTTGAGATGAAAAAAGTCAATGAAGAGAATCTAAATCAACAACGCCAAGTCCAGCACACCAAACAAGCCTATCTCCAACTATATATCGAGTTGATCTCCTATATCATCAGCGTACTCTAGCATCATACGTTCACCTAAGACTTGATGTTCTTCAATAAATCTGGGTGATTATTGATCATCATCTTCTTCCTCAATATCATGATCTCCATCTTCCTCTTGGCTTATCTTGTGATCTTCATCTTCTTTGCTAGATCCATTTGGATCAATTGGATCTGGCACTGGTAGTGGCGTCTCCATATCTACATCTCTATCTCCAAAAAAAAATTTACTTTCTGGTGCAGCTTGGATCATGTACCACCATCTTGGATCAGAAGGATCCGGATGAAAAACCACCCATATTGAAGATGGGTGCCAAATGCCATCAATTATATGAATTTATACTGAAGTACATGTACCAATTGATCTTAAAAAACAAAAGCTTTGATTAATTAAATCATTAGTATGCACCTGCTCACAATGTTCGGGAAGAAGAAAAGTATCACTTTCATCGGTCCAAAGTTTGCTAGAGTCCATCCCAAAGAAACCACTACTGTCTTTCCTCACTGTCGCATGGGGACCTTTGTAAATAGTTCTAAACCATTTTACATCAAGAATGGAAATACTAAATTGTCTGAAATCAATTTCATAGATGTCATGTTGGTCCCACAATAATCCAACTATGAGGAGAGAAGATTGGTATCTGAAGAACTTGCTCAGCTATCTTGTGTGAAGTTAGCCACGACTCCAAAATCATATGTGACTCTCTTTGAATCAATGCATTCCACAAAAAAATTTTGTGCATATGACCATAATGCATTGTACATTTTGTATTGCAAAAGAGCATCATTAAAACAATGAATATGCATCTATTTTATCGCGTAAATTGCCACAAATAATTACTTAATTACATCAAGAGGTAAGAAACTTGCATGCATCATACATCCAGATGATAACTCTTGCTCGCACTTGTTTATTGTCTCTCCATCGCGTTCGGTTTTACGTAGAGCCAGTTGTAGCCAATCAAGTGACGTGTGAGTGGGGAGAAGGGTGAGATCCTATGGATATGGTTCACTTCTGCATCTCCTTGCTATTGAGGATACAAAACTTATTGAATTTCTCCATTTTCTCTTTGCTCATCTTTCTTTCAATCCCTTTTCCTTGGGGAACCTCGCCGATGATGCGATCATCATCCTTGTTATGCCAAGCATGTGGCCTATCGAGATCCATGGATGCAAGAAACTTCGTGATATACACTAATGACTCTTGCACAAGCCATCCATCTGCCATGCTTGCTTCCAGTCTTGCTCTTTTCCTTACAAATTCCTTTAAATTTTTCATAAATTGCTCGAGAAAAAACATCCACTTACTATGAACGGTACCTGTAATGGCCACCTCATCAACTATATGCACAAGCAAGTGCACTTGGCTCGAGGGAAAGTGCTTCTCAAGAAAGCATACGGCTTCAATGGAATCCACCCTAGCCTTTTCAATGCTTGATATGGAGATCTATTTTTGAGATTCCACCTATTTCATGCGCCCATGTAAGATATATTCATAATCAGTCTACAAATTATTCAACTTAAATTGAAGAAAATGCAATCAAGGCAAGCTGATAGTAAGCATACCTCACAATACCAATGATCTAGAATATAGCATTTCTAACATCTTCTTGTAAGCACCCTTTCACTATAATTGGGAGGATGAACTATCCAAGCTGTAGAATCCCGTGGGATAGAATAGATGCATCTTGGAAGAGGAGTGAGAGCACAAGATGAAACCAAAATGTAGTTCTCTATTGTTATAGATTGTGAGAGAGGTAACTCTCTCTTATAGAAAGGGGGAGAAGGTAGCACCTTCCCTATATAAGTGGCAATCAGCCCCTACATCAGTGGGAATCAGTCCCTACATCAGTGGGACTGGCCTAAATCAAAGGAACCTCCCATGTGGGGGCCTTTGGCTTACATCATCACTTAGGTCACACACTAGACACATCATAGCACTTGATGTGCCTTTACAACACACACAAACACACAAGTGACTCCCCTAGATGCACACATGCACCATAGAGCAAGCCCTTGATCACACTTATCCCAACATACCCCTCCCTCAAGGGTTTGCCTCTTGTAGTGTCAAGGATACATCTAGTCTCATAGTTTCTCATGCCATCTCATGGTGGTCAAGGATAAATCTATGGCTAGGATCTCATGCTATCAAGGGTTCCCAAGGGTGTGAGGTTCACAAAAATGGGATAGACAAAACACATATCACATGGTCTACATCATATGGTGACCAGAGGTGATTTAAAAGAGACATAACATATGACATTCTTTTTGGAGTACTACTCCAGGCAGAGAACCTCAAAATTTGACCAAGTGATGATAAACAAAAATTCAAAAGAGAAAGTGCTTAAAAAGCATAGTCTTTATTTTCAAAGTTTGATTATTCATTTGCTGATGGAGTTCTTCCTTCAGCCAGATTTGCTTTGTTGTTGAAGTAGCCCTTCTTCACAAGAAATGCTTCATTCTCTTTGGAGTTGTTGTTCTTCATGGAATAACACATTCCCTTTTCCAATTGTAGGTAAAGGAACTTAATAAGCAAGATATATTTGAAGCATTTTCCTTGTGCATAAAGTACTGTGTGAAGATGATCCCAAGGTTCATGTGAAGTTTCAAAGCCATCAATGTGGTGAATGTATGAGTCACTTAATCCCAAAGCAATGATAGCAAGAGCCTTCTTGTCTTTGATCAACCAATTAGCTTCTTCTTTTGTAGACTTCTTTTCCTTTCCATTCACAACATTCCATATCCCCTTTTTCATATGCATAGACTTAGCTTTTGTTTGCCAAGTATGGAAACTAGTTCCAACAAACTTCTCTATTTGCTTGGGCTTAGTCATCATTACAATTCAAGTACTCATCAAGAGAGAATCACATAGTCATCATTCTAAATGCAAAGTATAAGGACACTTATGAGCTCCATGACTGAGTTCTACTACTCAATTACAATCAAAGCAATGAAGGTTTGCAGTAAATAATGAAAGCCCCAAACTTATGGTGATTGTTCAACACCCTTTGACCAAAATATGCAGAATTCTATCAACAGAGACCAGAGTAGATTGGAGGGTACAATTTCATAGATCATAGCTCTATTCAAGGGGATTTTTATGTAGGAAGAAAGGCCTTATACCAGAGAAGGTCCTTCACCAAGGAAGCACGCAATGTTGCACCAGGTCGCCATAGCTAGGCTTGGTAATGTCGACTGGTCTTTTCACATTTTCTCCTCCAATACTTGACCAAATGGGCTTAGATTTCATCAGCAGCTTGCATGTAGTGTCGCCCAACTGGAGCTCAAAGGGATTGCAAATGGGTAACCACGGAGGCGACATTATGCGATTCATCACAGCGGACAATCTTCGTGTTGGCATTGTGTGTACAGGTAATATCTCTCTAATTGCTTGCAGCTGGAAGGTTGCCCATACACAAGGAGTCTATATCTCAAAGGGTTTGAACAATGGTTGCGTATAATGGGAGAACTGAGCTCTCACAGATTTGGGAAAGAAAGAGGAAAATGGAGATGATGAAGAAGCTTTGAAAAACTAGTAGTTTATGCTAGAGAGAGCATCTAATGCTAGGCTAGGCTAGATCTACAACCTAAGGCTCTGATACCAAGTGTAGAATCCCATGGGATAGAATAAATGCATCTTGGAAGAGGAGTGAGAGCACAAGATGAAACCAAAATGTAGTTCTCTATTGTTATAGATTGTGAGAGAGGTAACTCTCTCTTATAGAAAGGGGGAGAAGGCTACATAAGTGGCAATCAGCCCCTACATCAGTGGGAATCAGTCCCTACATTAGTGGGACTGGCCTAAATCAAAGGAACCTCCCATGTGGGGGCCTTTGGCTTACATCATCACTTAGGTCACACACTAGACACATCATAGCACTTGATGTGCCTTTACAACACACACAAACACACATGTGACTCCCCTAGATGCACACATGCACCATAGAGCAAGCCCTTGATCACACTTATCCCAACAGAAGCAACAAAGAAGTCATGTCAATAACATAACATAATCATTATTACACTAATGCATCATAATCATCAGTACATTAATCCTATAGCTTAGAATACGTTTAAGACCTTGTGCCAATCGTGGGACTTGAGCCCACTACTCTTATTATCCTTTGAAAATGCATGTACCGTGTTGGTGTTTGAAAAGAGGCAATTTTTGCCTTGACCGCTGCCTCCTCTCTATTGGAGAGGATCCATGTTGCTTTTGGGACGACAACTTTACAAACATGCACTTGGGCCCACAAATGAGGCATCCTATTCATAGCATGCAAGTCTTCTCACACTCCTCTCGAGTCTTTGTCACCAACCAAGTGTGCCCAAATAGTAGCCCCCACATTCTTCAAGATATGCATGGGATCCAAGAGATGATTGATTTGTAACTGAGCCCAATAAGGAAGCTCGTGAAAGATGATAGCCTCTTCATACCAAGAGGAGGCTGTTCTCCATTCATTCTCCAAGCCTGAATCCAGTCAGTTGCCTTCAAATAGGCTGGTGGTGGATCAAGGTGGCCTCCTAGTGCGAGATGGTCCAACAGAAGGTATCGAGCATGACCTTCATAAACAAATTTCCTTATATGTTTGGAGTGTCATGAAAGCGGTATCAAATCCTTCCCACAAATAGGACAAGCATGGTACCCACTTATTGCAAGTCTTGCATGCATGCATAAATGTGCTAAAAAGAGAGTCATAAAAGTATCATATATTATATATAAAGACACAACCATGTACCTGCACATTCTCCATATCTTGGGTAGTCATGCATGGTCCACATCAAGATTCTCCTGACCAAAATGTCATTGGTATGTCTAGGAGCTACGCCTAATCCCTAGCCCTCATCAAAGCTTTGTAAGGCAAATCCCTCGAGACCTGCCTCCTCGTCATCACCGCTAACCTAGGCTGATTAGGCATTCGAGCTTGCACCCTAAGAGAAAAACCATACTAATTGGAAATTAGATTGGAACTTAAAGAATAAAACAATTTAAAAAGTGAGATTCCAAGTAGGAGTAGACTTATATAGAGTGAGCAGCAACCTCGGCCCAATTGACTATCGCTCCCTGTGCCTCCATCTCAATAAATCACGGCTTTGCTCCTATGCAAAATGTGCATCTCATCTCTTTGTTTGTGGGAAGGCAACCCATCGCAGCTTGTTGTGGTCCCAGATTATGAGAGTTGGATAAAGTGCATGCAATATGTAATAAAACAAATAGAAAAATAAATTAAATGAGAAGAAGTAGACTTGCCACCTATGCCTCAAATGCAGCTTGTCCACCACTACAAAGGTGAAAAGCACCTATGATGTCCAACCGTCTCCTTGTCGCAGCCCTCCTCTGACTGTCAAACTTTTGGTGTTGGTCCCTGTACTTCGTCTTCAAAAACTTCCATTCAGCTTTGTCTGCTCAGTTGGGTTTTATCTTCCCCTTTGCGGCGGCGATGGAAGTTTGCAAGGTTGACCTACAACGCTTCAAGATAGCATACATGTGCTCTCACATGTAATCCTCATTGAACTCCCAATTTGGGGGGTTAGGGTATTGTCTTTCCAATTCCTCGATGACTGTCTTCTTCTTTTCATGATCCTAGTACTGCCAGTCAATAGCTATGCCACTCTTGAAGTGGTGGCTCATCTACCACCACATGGTGGCTAGCACTTTGGAGCCTTTTTTATTTTCTATTATCTCTCCACCCCTAGTGACTTCATAGTATAGGTCCTCGGGTGGTAAAGGAGGAGTCATAAGAGTGGCACTAGTAGAGCTAGAGCGAGAGGTGGTACTATGAGCACTTACGGAGCGAGGAGTAGCATAGGGAGTGGGAGTGGGATAGGGCAAGGCACCTGACTGGTACTAGGTCTCATGACCAAGTGGAGACTTGTAGGGATGTGAGTGTGATGACTCATCTACATCCCCCGAGTCACCACAATAGCGTTGACCCTTCCTACTCTTCCTTCCCTTACGATGGGTACACCTAGGTGATGACCCCTCAATCGGTGTAGGAGAGCGAATAGCTGAGTTCCTCTAGGATAGAAGAGAGAAGAATCTCGTTGCCTTCTAGTCCGGACTCCCGACGAAGCCATGGGCTACTAGCAAAGGAGTTTCCGACGGTGATCACAGTGCTAGGTACGAGAGGAGTTGGGCCAGGGGTAGACACCCTTTGACCTTCGATTGACTACCATCTCTCTCTCTCTCTCTCTCTCTCTCTCTCTCTCTCTCTCTCTCTCTCTCCCTCCCTCCCTCCCTCCCTCCCTCCCTCCCTCCCTCTCTCTCTCTGGGTGTTAGGATGCATTTTTAAATCAAAAAGTACGTTTTTTTTTAAATGTATGTTTTAAATCCCTGGATTCACCCATATTTGACCTTTATTTAAACCATACAAAATAGAATTTTCATCCAATAGTATTTTGTGTGCCTTGAATAATATCATTGTTAATTTGATATACATAGTGTTGAATCATAATTATTGATACTCTTCTCAAACTGTCATATTGATGTTGTGCATCAAATCATGTCATTAGAACTACTTGGCTGGATCTACAAAGAGAGGAAGCGAAAGATCACTTTTTTCTACTTGAGGTATATTTAAAATTGGCAAGAGATCTCCAATCAAAACCAAAAATCTTTGACAATTAATTTATGGTAATATGACAAACATTATTCTAATTTCTCATCCCTATGAAGCATTAATTTATGGTAATATGACAAAACATTATTCTAAAGGGACATGATTGTTTTCTTTAAAAAACTCACTCTTCGATCAACATTGGTCTTGAGAACACAAACTTGCAATTGTTGACTACGGTAAAAGAGAACAAAAAAATAAAAAATACACAAGGATATTTTGACATCAAATGGAAAGCTTCAAAGGAGCCATGGAAAAGGCTTGGTAGGCCAAAACAAAATTTTAATAGATTATTCACTCCAAAACATATTACAATCATTTCTACTTTAATGTAAGTAGTGCTAACAAGCATTGATAGTCCATTCTTGATAGCATTCATCAACCTGTGTCATTTGCCCCACTTGATTGGATTTCACTAGGGGGAAAGCAAAAGGTAATTTGAAACTCAAGTTATAAAAAATAAATACCTTTCAACTATCAATCCATAAATAAAATATGACAAAGACCATTTTATTTCTAGTCCCTTTGAAAAAGAATGCAACATGCTTGATTTATTAGAAACCTTCAAACCATGAGCCTAGAATGTTTTGATGTCCACAAAATGATCATATGCAATAGTTACTATCTATTGAAGAGAACCAAAGAGTTGCTTGCGACCCATAATAAATATTCAATGGAAATAAAGAAATAAAAGCTCCATAAGGACATTTTGATGTCAAACATGAAACTATCACTTTAAGGCATAGGCCGTTTTCCAACGAAAATACCAAGCTTTTCTACACTAAAATGTTTTTTTTTAAAAGGGTGCAAAAGTAATTATTTGCGTCGCTATTAACATCAAAAAAGATGTGTCACTATATAAGCGTCCCTATATAGTGACTTTGGTAAAGGTCGTTATATAGCGACACTGGTAAAGCGTCGCTATATAGTGTAAGAAAACAATACAACATCTGTGCTCAATAGATAACAGGATCTCGTATGCAAGAGAGAAAAATAGATAGTATGGAGAATAAAAAATTTGATTACTGTAAAAATGATACAATAGATGGCGCTGCCTCCCAGCCGTGCGCTCCTGTGAGAGAAGCTTCGATGGCATGCTGGAAACAATAGAGGACGGAGGTTGGATGCTAAGGAATCAGGCTTGCTGTAGCCACTGATGATAATGGGCTTCACGGGCTTGCTCTTATATAGCCACCACTTGTAGTCAGTTAGACCCAATTCGGTGACCGACCCAGTCCGCCCAAAATGGCCGACTAGGGGTCGGTCCCAAAATAGGCCACCGACCACATGATAGAACCGTGGCACAAAATAGAGCAACTCACCTACGGTCACCATTCACAGAGCCATTTGAGATCATCTGGGGCTCCAAACGGGCCTCGCAACTCGAGAGTGGGCTACCCCGGGAACTACTCCGTCTACCCTCAGTGCGGTCAGTCATGGGATACCTTCCTGTACTTGCATGTAGCCTAGTTGGCAGTGTGCCAACTTTATCTGAAGCCGCCGTCCAGCCATCAGGCCACACATGGCCCCTATCTGGTGTCCAAACCAGGACCTACTGGATAACCGAGCTACTCAAATGCTTTCTCCTCATATGGGGGGCTTACAAGTAGAGTTAGCTAGTTTTCGCGTAGTTACACGAGAGTGGAGCATTGATATCTAACATATAGCGACCCTTAATAAAACTATGGGGCTAATTTGTGCCGCAAGAGTCCTTGTTTTGCCCCACTAATGTTTTTTTTTTCTTGGCATTACAAAAGAATGTTTACAAGATAAAAGTCTCAAACCTTGTTTGTTACAAAATTTCCCTTGGGATAAGGGGTGATACAAAATCGCTCAAACGAGCTGAGAGACACAAGCATATACATGCCGAAGTATATACAACCTGGTTTGTTACAAAATCTGCCTTTTGAAAAGGGTGATACAAAATCGCTCAAACGAGCCAACATACAAATATACACAAACTACTACTAATACTAATACTACTACTACTACTACTGCTCATCCGAATCATCAGAGTTGTCATCCTCCTCTAGCCACGCTAGCCTGATCCTTGGCCCTCATGAGATACACCTGATCCCTGGCCCTCATCAAAGCCGTCTAAGCCAAATCCCTTAAGACCTACCTCCTCATCATCACTGCTCACCTCCGTTGATGGGATGTTCGAGCTTGCACCCTCAGAGTGAAACCATATTAATTGGAAATTAGATTGGAACTTAAAGAATAAAACAATTTAAAAAGTGAGATTACAACAAGTAGGAGTAGACTTACATTGAGCGAGTGCAACCTCAACCCAATCGACTATCACTCCCTGCACCTCCATCTCAATAAACTGTCACTCCCTATGCCTCCATCTCAATCGACTGTCGCATCTTGTGCCTCCATCCTATGTGGAATGCGTGTCTCATCTCTTTGTTTATGGGAAGGCCGAAATTACGAGAGTTAGATTTTAAAGTGCATGCAATATGTAATAAGACAAATAGAACAATAAATTAAATGAGAAGAAGTAGACTTACCACCCATGCCTCGAATGCGGCCCATCTGCTACTACCGAGGTGCGAAGCACCTATGATGTCCAGCCGTCTCCTCACAGCCCTCCTCTGATTGTCAAACTTTTGGGGTTTGGTCCCTGTACTTCTTCTTCAAAAAGTTTCAATTAGCTTTGTCCACCTAGCTAGGTTTAGTCTTCCCCTTTGAGATAGAATTTCACAAGGTTGACCTATGATGCTTCAAGACAACACACATGTGCTCTTGCATGTAATTGTCATTGAGCTCCTAATTTGGGGGGTTAGGGTATTGTCTTTTTAATTCCTCAATGAGCGCCTTCTTCTTTTCGTCATCGTGGTACCGCTTGTCAATATTTATGCTACTCTTGAAGTGGTGGCTCATCAACCGCCTCATGGTGGCCAGCACTTCTGAGCCCTTTTTATTTTCTATTATCTCTCCACCCCTAGTGACTTCATAGTACAGGTCCTTGGGTGGGAAAGGGGAAGTGGCATTAGCAGAGCTAGAACGAGGGGTGGTACTGTGAGCACATAGAGCGAGGAGTAGCATAGGGAGTGGGAGTGTGAGAGGGCAAGGGACCTGACTAGTACTGGGTCTCATGACGAAGTGGAGACCTGTAGGGATATGAGTGTGTTGACTCGTCTACATCCCCCAAGTCACCACAACATCCTCGACCCTTCCTACTCTTCCTTCTCATACAATGGGTACGCCCTGTTGAGAGAGAAGAAGAAGAGACAATAGACACACCAAATAGACTCCCAAAGACTGATTCATATTGATCACTAGTTACACATATAAAGGTGAGACCTAGTTTCAAGTTAGGGCGAACTATATATAGCTCTAACACCCCCACTCAAACAAAGGTCTTTAGCTATGGATGAAAAAACCCTTGGGGAGCACAAGGGAAAAAGCCAAGCTCCTATATACAAGTATACAAAATGAACATTTGTACAATTATTTACAAGTATGTAATGCAGATGTGCATTTATATACAAAAGGTCACCCATAGGTGTGTTAATCTTGGAAGAGAGAAGCTGCAAGAACTCCAAGTTCTGATCATAGCATTGTGAAGCCTGCCTCACTAAGTCCTTTAGTGAGAATATTTGCAATCATCTGAGAAGTGGGACAATGTTCAATCATTATCATCCCTTTCTTCACTTCATGTCTGACATAATGGTAATGAACAGCAATTTGCTTGGATTTGTTATGCTAAACATAGTCTTTAGCCAAGCTTATGGCACTTTGATTATCACATCTGAGAGGAGTACTGGATGAGGGAGGATGACCAATATCTGTAAGCAATTGTTGCAACCAAACCAATTCTCAAGCTACTAGAGAAGCCGCTACATACTCAGATTCTGTGGTAGAAACAACAACACAACGTTGCTTCTTACTTGCCCAAGAGACCAAGAAACCATTGATAAAGAAGCAATTACCGCCTGTAGACTGCATGGAGAAGTGAGAGCTTGCCCAATCTGCATATGTATATCCCAAAAGATCAAGAGACATCATAGAAGATGATTCTGTATGACATCAATAAACTAATCCAAAATCGAAAGTTCCTTTCAAATACTTTAGAACACATTTTGTTGCAGACCAATGTTGCATTGAGGGAGCAGCCAGATATTGACCTAGAAAATTGGCAGTAAAAAGAATATCTAGTCGAGTGTTCAACCCAACAAACTGTAGGCAACCAACAAGATTGGCATAGGGTTGATGTGAAACCTCAACATCATGAGTCGATCGAGTATTTTTGATAGAGCTCACAAGACAAGGAGTGGTCATAGAGTGAGCATTCATCAAGCCAACCTTTTGAAATGCATCTTGAATGATTTTTATTTGTCGAAGTAGCAGAATTCCCTTGTGACGAAATCGCTGAACTTGAATACCAAGACATGAATGAATGTCACCAAGATCAACCATATCAAATGCTGAAGATAGGATTTTCTTGACATGTTGCAGGAAACTAAGATTGTTGGAAACAAGTATGGTGTCATCCACATAAAGAGCAAGGATGACAAAAAGAGCACCATCACATTTGGCATATAAGTTGCGGTCATAGAAACAAGAGTTGAAACCTTGAAATGTTAGAAACTGATCAATTTTCATGTACCAAGAACGGGAAGCTTGTTTTAGACCATAAAGAGCACAATGAAGGTGACAAACAAGATGGTCCTGACCGGGAAGTATGAACCCTTCTGGTTGCTCCATATAAATCTCCTCTTTAAGATCTCGATTAAGAAAAGCAGTTTTGACATCCATTTGATGAATCTCCAAATCAAATTGAGGAGCAAAAGCCAAGAGTACTCGAATACTTGTGCTACGAACAACGGGTGAAAAAGTATCAGTGATAGACTATTGGAAAACCATGATCGGTGAGCTCGAATAGGAAAACATCTCAGAGATAGGAGTGTATAGAGAGTTTTGGCCAAGAACACAATGTCCTGATGAGGAGGATGATATAGATGCTTGCATTAATGATTTCCAAGGTTATGAGGAATGGAATGATCACTATTGTGGGCCTCTAAAAGGTAAGCCGATGGAAGAGTTTAGACCAATGGTGGATGTTAAGCAAGGTGACTTCGTCTTGGTGAGGCCATCACATCCTATATACCCCATATGGCTTGGGGTTGCCATATCAAGTGCCGAGATGGATGCTGCTTCTCCTAATTTCAAGAAATTATTAATTCAGTATTGGGAACCATCAGTTAAAAGAAAGGGGCTTAATGATGCAGATGCCTATGTTGATTGCTGGAACAAGTATTGGGCAGAGAATAGGTTGGATCCACACGTATGGGAGTGTATTGATGCAATTGTCTGGTCATGGACATCAAAATCCATAAATAGACCCAAGAAGATCAAAATTCCATAGAGTGTATGTATCAAAGCATAGGAGAGCTTGCTTGGTATCAGAGCATAGAAAATGGTGTCGATTTTCTCCCTCTTAATCTCCCAAACTTCCATTGTAAGGTGTGTTCTCATGTGATGTTTCTCAATTGTTGTTATCTTGTCAATGGGTATTTGCATATTATTAATATGACAATTTTTAGAAGCTGACCTTCACCAACAACTGCTTTGTTTCTAGTGGAACTCACTATGCATGGTGTTTGTTAACACCACCAACTGGTGTTTAGTAACACCTCAAGTAAAATATGCATGTTGTCCCTAGATGGTGTTTATTAACACCACCAAATACATGATTTTAAAACTCTACCACAAATGCTTTGTTCCGGTTTTTATACGCAATGAACTGTTTCACAACCAATGAAGTTTTTCATAATCATTGGAATTCCAAATATTAGCATATTCAATATTGGTAAAATTCCCACAATCAATGAAAATTTTCCCAAATTTAATGAAGCCTTTCCCAATTTTAAAGAAATCCACCCAATTTCAAAATTCCCAAAATGCAACTTTTGTTCCATTTTATCTAATACTGTGTTTTGGGTCCTAAGAGAGCCCCAAATGTAAAATGTTTGATGAATAAAGTTAACACTATTTTGAGTCAATTATAGATTCCAAAATTCACAAATTTGTTTGGAAATTACAAAATTGCATGTGCGACATGGCAGGGCGGAGGGGTGAGTGGGTTGGGAGGGAGGGTGGTGAAGATTAAGTATTACCGAACTAGCGACAAAAGACTCGGGGGGAGGGGGTGCACTCAAAAAATCCTAATTTAAAATAAAAACCCTAAAGTGCTTTAAAAAAGACTATATAAAGCACTTCAAAACCCTAAAATCCCTCATTTCTATGGCACGAGTTAAACAAACTGCTAGACCCACTGGACATCATTTAGACGCTACCCGTTGTCCTCCTCACAATGCCATGGCCTCCAAATACACTGCAAGCCCCAGTGGCCAAGAGGGCAATGAACAGTAGGGATCTGAAGGCGGTTCTCATCTCATCAAGAGTCCAAGCAACATGAGTCCCCACCATTTGACTCTCATGGGGGATTCTAGGGATCTCAGCACCATGAGGAATCCCTGCACGATGAAGGATCCAAGCACGATCAGGGGTCCTCTCAGTCCTTTCACACAACTAACCGTGGAAGTAGAGAGGTCTCCCAAGAGGGGAAAAATAGTCCAGTTGTTGTCTCTTTCCTACGGCTTCCGTAGCAAGAGCAGGGTATTCTTAGTATGTAGGGTTTCGAGGCTTTTTGTCACCTACAGATATATCGAGGTTGTCATTTGTACTATATGTGTAACTTAGGACCTCGAGTCGTGTTCCAATGAGAGACGTAGGCTTAAGTGTGGTAGGCAAACATAGTGCATGCATGTGTAAAAGGAACGTGTATCATCATGGTTGAGGTAATCAAGGCTTTCGCCTTCATTGGGGGTTGCAGGGTTTAGGAGGAGTTTAAGGTTTAGAAAGAGGTTCCAGAGTTTAGAAGGAGGTTCTAAGGTTTAGAAGAGGTTCTAGGGTTAGAAGGATGTTCCAAGGTTTAGAAGAGGTTCCAGGGGTAGAAGGAGTTCCAAGGTTTAGAGAGAGGTTCTAGAGTTTAGAAGAGGTTCCAAGGTTAAGCGTAGAGTACATGGTGGAGAACTCATCTCCCTTGTAGATCATGGAGGTTAAGGGTTGAGGAACTAAGGGTTTAGGGGGAGCCTAGGAGTGGGAGAGGAAGAAGGTGTAAGAGCATGGGGGAAAGAAGAGAGAGGAGGAAGGAGGAGGGAGGAGGAGGGAGGAGGAGAAGAGAGGAGGAGGGAGGAGGAGGAGGAGGAGGGAGGAGGAGGAGGAAGAGGGAGGAGGAGAAGGGAGGAGGAGGGAGGAGGAGGAGGAGGAGGGAGGAGGAGGAGGAAGAGGGAGGAGAAGAAGGGAGGAGGAGGAGGGAGGAGGAGAGGGAGAGGATGGGTTGCAAGGTTGGAGGAGAGGGGAGGAGGAGTTGCATGGTTAGGACATGCTTTTGGACGTGGAGTGCAAGGAAGCATGGACACTTGAGACAATTGCCTAGAATACCAAAGTAGAACTCAACACAATGCCCCAAAGAGTGTGGGCTTCATTCATTTATGGGGTATTTATACAAGTTGGAGAGCTTCTCTCTCTGCATGTAGGAATTGTAACACATTCTCTCTCTACAGGTAGAACTTGCATATAGAAGTTGCATGTAGGAGTTGCATGTAGAACTCGCATGTAGGAGTTGTATGTAGAACTCACATGTAGAACTTGCATGAAGAACTTGCATGTAGGAGTTGCATGTAGAAGTTGCATGTAGAACTCGCATGTAGGAGTTGCATGTAGAACTCGCATGTAGAACTCGCATGTGGGAGTTGCATGTAGGAGTTGCATGTAGAACTCGCATGCAGAACTCGTATGTAGGAATTGCATGTAGGAATCGTATGTAGAACTTGCAGGTAGAACATGCAAGTTGGATTTCTAAGAGGGATTATTTCTAGCCTTATGCAAGTACAAGTGGAGCTTTGCCGCTACTCTACATACACATTCTATTCTACCTAAGTCCATGTTGGCACAGAGACAACATACTTCCGGATCCATTTTATTACTCGTCCTCGGGTTATGGCTTATTTGTGAGCACGTACCTGGGTTGCCATGCCTTTAATCCAATGGCTGTAAAACTTGTGTCATGCCAGTCGATCCTGCTATAAAGCCTTGGGACCATACAATTTTTGCTCAGTTTCCAAGTAGCCTATATCCATGATTTGCTCGAATAGAGATATGTGGCATGCTTCTAACAAGAATACTCTTTGAAAGAGTCGGCTTGTAATCTACCCATCGACCCGTCCATTGGGATTGAAACTGAGTGGAGACAAATGGGAACTGAGGTAACATGGGACCTCCAGAACGACTTCCAATGTTTTACAGACTATAGCACTTAGGCGAAGGAAGCGATCAATGTTGCCACGCATTATTTGCTCATGCTGCTGAAGTGCTCAGACCATTGTGCCTTGGATATTCCATTCTACACTAGAGTATGGTTCGATCATTGGCCAATTAATGGTTCGATTCTCATCCAAAGTGTGTATGTTGGCTCCCCATTTTTTACGCCGTGGAACTGCATAGAACTTGGGATCAGTTCTAAGACATGGAGGTGCCCATAGGTACTCCTTCAAGAAGATTAAATCAAAGAGCTTCCGGTAGTGCCAATCAGGTTGTGGATCCAACTTGCTAATCCAACCTCACTAATTTGACATTGACGAAGGTTGGTAGGAAAGTTGTCTAGGGTCCATCCACCTCGAGTTTTCATATCAGGATATTTGCTCCAAAATTCCTTGATGGGGTTATTGGGAAGTGGTATCTCATCAAAGTCATACCCATCATTGGAACATCACATGGGTGTATGAATAATTGGATTATCTGGATCCTGATATTCAAAATTAAATACTGTCATTTTTTGCTGATGGAAGCACAAGTAGTGTCGGAGGTGATGACGGGGCAAGAAGAGAATCTGGGACATGGGGGAGAAATATGGCAGAGTGTTAGTTGCAGAAGGGGGACAGAGGGGAGGGGGGGAAGAATTGGGAAAATGGTTTAAGCAGCTTAGTAATCCTCAAGGGTAGGATTAACAAGGGAGGGGAAGAAGCTAGGTGTGAGGGGCTCATAAGTTTGTGACAGTTGGGTTAGTTGAAAATGGTGAGAGGCATGAGCAAAGAGACGATGGAGGGAATAGATGTTAGGATGGAGCTCGGGGAAGTTAAGAGGGTGGTAGCAACAAGGGTAAGTGAGGTTATGAGGTTGGCAGAGAGAGTGGTTAGATATGGGAAGTTGGATGTGAGATAGGCCATGTCATCTTCCGACACTTCTTTTTGCTAGTGCGATGGGATCATCAGCTGCATGGGTGGGATGTCGGTTATGTAATGCCTTGCAAATAATAGTGATGGCCTTTGTAGCAATGGCAACAAACCAACAATAACCCTGAGGGGAGGACTACCCATGAGGCATACATATGCAATGAAAGCATCTGTCTTGAGTACTATAAGCCCGACATGTGTAGACAAGCAAAAGATATTTTTCTTATCTTCGGACAAGTCTTGGCAAATTATGCGCAGGCTTTTGGTCCCAATGGAACGTTCCCATTTGATTGTTCGATGAGCAGATATGATCCTAATTTGGAGTTGCTTCCATTGGATAAGCACGCATGCGTTGAGGTCATCTTCCACTTGTAGAGCAGCCACAAGCTCTTGGTACACCACCGTTGTGCATTGAAGTGGGGCTTCATTGGTGTTATCTTCTAATGCCTCATTGTTGTGCACTAGCGATTGGAGTTCAAGCTTGGAGATGATTATCTTTTGGGAGTGCATCTCATTCATTTTTTCTTTGTATTGATGGTAGATGTTTGTATATGCCTCCTTAAGCTTTCTCATTTGCAAGGTGACCTTTGCCTGTTGAGGAATGTCTTCAGTGGTATTGGACCATTGGTCCAAGACTTGTGCTTGTGAAGGGTTGGCCTCTTGAGTGGTAGCAAGTTGGTCCTTTAAGATTCTACATTCCCTTTTGTAAGCTCATCAATGCTGAAGGCGCGCACTGCCAAAGATTGTTTCATTTCTTCAAGCTTGTCTTCGCAATCCTGGAGCTCTTCTTCTTTGTGAATTAGAGTGAGTCGAGCTTGTGCAACTACCTCCGTCTATTGAGCATGTGCGGATGTCAATGAGTTATAGTAGGTCTGTAGGATTGCTGTTGCTTGTACTACTACTATCAGCTGTGTTTGACTTTGGTGGAGGTTGGAGGTCACATCCCTCACTGCCTTCTCTTGAGCTTGGAGAGGTTGGTTCATGTGCACTTCTTCTACCTCCTTCTCATCTATCTACGCCCGAAGTGCCTTGACCTCTATGGCAATTGCCTAAAATTGGTCTTCGATTTCTATTGCAGTCTGTCTGTCCAATTCTCTAGCATATTCTTCCTCGGCCAAAAGCTAGTGAATAGTTCTGACATTTGGATCATTTGGCTAGCTTGATGTTGGAGAATGACAGACGGTGATGAGGTCTGGCGATATTGCTGATATAAGTGGTGCCCATGTAGCCAGCCCGATGATTCTGTAGTACTCGGGGGAGGTTGTTCTAATGATATTTCAGTCCCTTGTGTACAATAGTCATACGGTTCTAGCTCCCCTTGAGCCTCATCGACTGGCATGGCATCGATGGTGGGCGGTTCTAGTGATGATGTAGCCTCAGGCTCTGGTGTCGATCTTTCCTTAGGTTCTGGTGCTTATCTTGCCTTAGGCTCTGGTTGCTGCTGCTATTGTTGGGGATATATTGGTTGCAGTTGTGCACTGAGTTGTAGCATCTCGTGGGGCAATTCCTCAATCCCGAAATCTAGAATAGGTAATTCTTCTAAGGCATCTGCACTTATCAATCTGATAGTAGGAGATGTTGGTGATGGCCCATACTGGTGAGAAGGGTATGTCCAACTCCTCAATTAGTTTTGGTGGCTGGGCAGAGTCATTTCTCTTTCTTGTAGTACTTTTTTAATGATTATAGGCAATAAGTGTGGAATTTTACATTTTTGGCCTAAAGAAGCATCTAGTTTCTTTATAAAGAAGATTACAAAGTGCTAGACCCTAGCTTCCTACTCTCAGCAAGACAAATGTGTGGAGTGGAAGGGATGGATTCTTGCCGCACTTAACCCCCTAGATTGTGGATAGGAATTGTGCTACTTCCTTGAGGCAATGGTTAAGGATTGTATGAACCAATATGCCATCTCTATGGATCAGTGTGCCCTTGGTGAGGAGAGATTGTACTTTGAGAAAATTTGCATTGGCAAGCCGTTTAGGGTATTTGGCACCTTGTATTGGCAGCAGTGAGAAAGCCCTTTGAATGACTATATTGTCAAGGATAATGTTTAGTGGGCTCTGATGTACAGTGATTGTACCGTACTTGCCAACCTTTGCATTGCTGGAGTGGTAATAATGGAGAAAGTCCTTGATGTATGTGGTCATTGTAGAACTGTCTACCAAGGATTTTAGGCTCTCATGCAAACTGCCTAGACCCCTTTGTTCTAAGTAAGATGTTGCTTCTTGGGAAAGAGCATAAGTCGATGTGGGTGGCCAAACAAGTTCCAATGATTAGGCCCCATCAATGGCTGTGTAGGCTGGTGGTGACTGGGGGGGCATTTGTTCTTCTGGTCATGCACTGAATCCTCTTCAGAGCTATCACTCTGGACCACGAATGGCTATGGTGGCCGTGGTTGAGAGGATGTAGATGGCTGCAAACTCTGGATGGGATCTCGTGGTTGAGGTGGTGGGCTCTTTCTGCGCATCCTCTTTAGTGGCGACATCTTTTTTGAACCTGCATCCATGTGCATGTGGTGTACCATTGATCATTAGATTGGTTGGCATGCCGGTATGACCTTTTTGTCTGTGTGTGAGAGATCTTATTTTTATACATGCATTGAGAATGTGGAATGAAAGTGTGTGGTACAATTATTCATGCAATCATCTATGTCTAAGCAAAAGCATGTGACTGCACGTGACCTAGTAGTGTAAGAAAATAATACAACGTCTGTGCTCAACAGATAACATGATCTCATACGCAAGAGAGAAAACAAGATAGTATGGAAAATAAAAAATTTGATTACTATAGAACTGATACAATAGATGGAGCTGCCTCCCAACCGTGCGCTCCTGTAAAAGAAGCTTCGATGGCATGCTGGAAATAGTAGAAGACGGAGGCTGGATGCTAAGGAATCAGGGTTGCTATAGCCAGTGATGAAATGGGCTTCACGGGCTTGCTCTTATATAGCCACCAGTCGTAGTCAGTTAGGCTCAATTGGATGGCCGATCCAGTCTGCCCAAAATGGTCGATTGGGGGTCGTTCCTGAAATAGGCCACCGACCATACGATAGAACCGGTGTGCAAAACAGAGCAACTGACCTATGGTCACCGTTCTCGGCCCACAGCCATCCGAGATCAGCTGAGGCTCCAAACAGGCCCCACAACTCGAGAGTGGGTTGCCCCGAGAAATGCTCCGTCTACCTCAGTGCGGTCAGTGAAGGGATGCCTTCCCACACCTGCATGTAGCCTAGTTGGCGGTGTGCCAACTCTATCTGAAGCCGTCTAGCCATCAGGCCACACATGGCCCCCATCTGGTGTCCAAACCAGGACCTACCGGATAACCAAGCTACTCAAATGCCTTCTCCTCATATGGGGGGCTTACAAGTAGAGTTAGCTGGTTCTCGTATAGCTACATGAGAGTGGAGCATTGATATTATACAAGTAGAGCTGGGTAGGGACTAACTATATGCTTTTTTTTTTGTTGCTGAGATTTTCATAGGGTAGCTAGAACTCAGGCATCACTTCTAAGCCCTAGGTTAAAATCGATTGATGCTACCTATATGTGCGAAGAGGTACATATGCAAATGAGTGCTTGTGATACAATCTAATCCTAACTAAGGAAGACTTGGTTTCCCAAATCTTTGTTTTTGTCAGGGATGGCTTGCATGTTGATCTAGTAGCACTTCACTCAACTCTCGTTTATTGTTGTGTTGAATTGGACTCCATCCAATGTTTCTAGTAGTACAGCTTTGATGGGATTCATCTTTCGTACTTGGTAGGGTCCATGACCTAGATACTTAAGTTTCTTCTTGTGTACTTTGGCATTGTATAACAGGACCAAGTCACCTTCCTTGATGTCCTTAGCTTTAAGATTTTTGTCAAACCATGCCTTTCTTCTGTGTTTTTCTATTGTCATGGCATGGTAGGCGACTAGACTTGTTTCTGTATGCTTCTACAACTGATAGAGTCTTTCTTTCAAGGATTCATGGTCTCCCATGCATTCCTATACTGCTATGCATAGACTTGGTATTACAAATTCTAGTGGGACCAGAGCTTCAAGGCCGTACACCAATTGGAAAGGTGTGTTCCTTGTACTGACCTTGAGTGTGGTTCCGTATGCCAATAAGGCTGCATTCAGTTTCTCTGCCCAATCAGAACGCTATGGTTCTACTACCTTGGTGAGGATAATGCATATTATTTTGTTGGTGCATTCAGCCTGTCCATTCCCATGGGGTAGTAGGGTGTGCTTTTTCTGTGGATTACCATGAAGCCAGCAACAATTTTTGGATTACCTCATTGACAAAATGGGTGCCTCTATCCGACATAATTTCAATGGGGCATCCGAATCGGGTGATCACATTCTTGTATAAGAATCTTGCTGTGCTTCTAGCATCTGCCTTTCTCACTGCTTTACCTTTAGCCCATTTTGGGGAGGTAGCAAGCTAAGGGTGTCCACTTCCGGACCACTTTCGGGTGAGTGTGACACCCGCCATATCTCAAGTCTATGATACTCCCTTGGTCTCTTCCCAATTTTATAATATGTTCAAACCTCTAGGAGGACAAGTGGAGGGTTGGCACAAGGAATCTTGCCACCTCATCCTACTTTTCCCATTATTTAACTTGCTCTCTTGGACCTTCTATACCTCCCCCACATGGGCCTATCCTATATGGAGGGAATAACCCAATATAATATCCATCTCCACCTATTTTATATTACTTCTCCCATGGACTTTGAGCCATATCTCACTAAATGCAGCCTAGGTGGAGCGGTGGCACATGGAGGAGCCATGCCACCTTACATTTGATAATATTACTACCATGGATTATGTACAACACACCTTATGGGTCCTCTTACGTGGAAGGGTGGCACATGGTCATGCCCTGCCACCTCAACCCTGGGCCCTATGCACACCATATTTTATTATACTATTGCCACATATACAAACACAAACACATATTAATGCCTTTTTCCTTAGACAATTTTATCCATAACAGTTCCCCCCCCCAGGTAGGGAATGCACAACATTTCCATGCTTGGGTCCATCACGCACAAAGAAAGGCTTGAGGTAACGCTTGTTGATCACCTTCTTGCCATATGGTTCATGTAGCTCCTGAACTTGTACAGACCCATTGCTACGTTCCTTGATGACTTTGTATGGACCAGTCCACAGTGGCAGAAACTTCTTATCCATTTGGAGGTCCAATGTGTTATCAAAGCATAGCACAACATCCCCCTCAGCAAAGTGTCTTTCCCATCCCTTGTGAATCTTAGCATCCAAGCGGGCCTTTTGTCGATTCTTTTGGATCTCTGTTTGGTGTAGTGCAAGGTGTCGGGTTTCATCTAACTTCTCAAGTTGTACCAATCTGGCCTCTACATGTTCATCTTCTGTCATCCTCTGTTCTTGTGCCAATCTCAAAGCTGGAATCTCTATCTCTAGTGGTAAAATGGCCTCTGTACCATACACCAACCCAAAAGGAGTGTGACCTGTAGATGTTTTATGAGTGATGTTGTAAGCCCACATGGCTTCAGTGACCTTTTGATCCCACTGGCTCCTATTCCCTGTGGCCATTTTTCCCACGGTTTTACAAAGGAGGCCATTGGTCTGCTCTGTTTGACCCATGGATGCCGGATAATAGATACTAGAAGTGTGATGATCAATACCCATGTGATCCATGAGTAACTCCACTGCTTCATTTAAGAATGGACTCCCATGGTCAGAGACAATCTCCATGGGTGTCCCAAACCTTGTGCAGATATGTTCAAATATGAAATTTGAAACTGCCCTACCATTTGCAGCGGGGAGGGCAATAGCTTCAGCCCACTTAGTGACATACTGAGTGGCTACCAAAAGAACACACTATTCAAAATTTTTGGACTTGTGTAAAGTCCAATTTGAGAAATGGACTAAAAAACAGTCCAAAAATTTTGAATATACTAGTAATGTTGTTTTTTGAACTAGATTTGCCAACTCAAAACAAAAGATTTAATGATTAAGTACTAAGAACATCAATGCATAACCAAATCTCTTACAAAGGTGGTCTACATAAACATCTTCATAACTTCTTGTGAATTGAGCTACTATCACCTAAGAACATCAATAGATGACCAATAATAGATGACCAATTCTCTTAGAAAGGTGGTGTAAATAAACACCTTTATGTATAAGTGGTGTGCACACACCTTTATGACCATTTCTTTTAGAAAGGTGGTGTACATAAAGCCCTTAGAAAGGTAGTGTAGATAAATCCTTTTATGTGTAAGTAGTGTACATATACACCACACTTGGTATTAAAAAACACCCTTAACTGTAAAAATACATTTGACATAAAGTTTAAAATACACCATTAAGTATAAAATGGCCCTCATAAACAATCTTTATACACAATAATGAGAGTAAAGAAATCAAAAAAGTAGTAAGCTTTTTATTAGATATTCGCTTTACATAGAAGTTCAAAACTTGTGATTACAAAGCCGTTAGCCATCATGTTACTCAGTACCAATGTCCTCAATGCCAGGCCCTTGACTACCAGGGTCCTGACTCATAGGCTGCTCTAAGACTGGAGTCTCAGTAGCAAGGTCCTCAGTAGTTTGCTCTTTAGTTCCAAGCACCGAACTAGTAGGCTGCTCTAGAGTCTCATGACCAAGTTCTTGGTAAGTAGGGACCTGGCTACTAGGTTCCTGACTAGTAGGCTGCTCTGGAGTCTATAAGGTCATGGTTGAAGAACCATCTATGCCTCCTGGTAACTCCTCCTAGTCATGCTTTGCCTCCTCCATACCTTCTTTGAGTAAGGCTTCCTTGCTTGATCCACTTGCCTGTCCTTCACCCAAGATCAAGGGTGCCTTCCTCACTTTTAATTTTAAGGGAAGTGCTTCCACCTCTTTAGCCTTACCTTTTCCTGTGACGTGCTATACTACTGTAACTTCTTGCTGCCGCGAGCCTTCCCGTATGATGAGTGGAACCTCCTTGACTCTAGTTGACAATTGATCACCCTTTTTCTTTGTGCGGATTTCTTCTTGCCGTAAGTCATCGGATGCAGAGCTTTCATCCTCATCATCACCTAAGCTAGAATCATCACCCTCAGACTCACTACCCTCTTCTTTGACATTTTCCTCTTCAAAGAAGGTAGTGCAACTGTAATATGTGTCAAATAACTCAATTTGATGGGGGGTATCAATGACATTTACATTTCTACCTTGGCATAGCAATTTCTCAGCATCAAAACCCATTTGATATAATGCTACTTCCCACCCATCATTCAATAAATTCTTTGTCATCTCTAGTATCACATCAGGATCCATCGGCTTTCTGTAATCCACAATTGCTGCATCAAGATTAACCTTATTGTCCTCAAAGTAATGAAGCTCGAGAGTCCTTAAAGGAATTTGGATTAGATTGCCACCACCCCTCGATAAGAAGCACATCAAGAAAGGCTACAAGACTTGACTAGCAGTGCCTTCCAAGACAGTCATATGATTACGTAGGACTATACCATGGTATACTTTTGAAAGTAAATACCCAAATGCAGATGTCAAACTCGTATATAAGGCATCCCTTTGTGATTCTGTCATGAACAGGACCAACGTTGATCTTTTCTTATCTGCCATAGGACCTTCTACGATAAACCGCACAAGTTCAACTATCCTTGCTCTACCTTGGGTAGTGGACTGCAAGGCCTTTTTCTTGATGTCCATATATTCTGTCTCAACAACCTTTGGCATTTTAGCTCTTAGATCCTTTGTTGGTGTGGCATCTGCATCCATGGATGCCACTTTCCCACTATAGGCTTCCCTTTTGCATCTTCTGAGAGTGGATGCAATACAAGCATGTCCATTTTGCATCTACACCTGTATCACAACCATACAAGCACTTGAGGGTCTTCAAATCACCAGCTAGATGCCATTCAACTTGAAACATTCCATGCCCATCCACAATTAATGTTCGCCCTCCCTGCCTCTTGTCTTTGAATAATCGATGGGATGCCGGTTCTCTCCAAAACCCACTTCAATGTCTCATGGCACTCCTTTGGGGTCTCAAAGGCTGCAAGCCACCATATGTCCTTCTCTGGACTAAGAAACCATGCTCAACTTCCTCATCCCCTTGAGCAAAACGCAAGGCATCGTTTATAATACAAATGCTCACCCTCTCTAGCTTGTGCTCATTTACCAACTGAGCGTCATCCATTTTTATAACAAATACTAGCTTGCCATCTGTACAATGAAAGAGAAATTCAGTAAGGATATAGAAATCAAAAGAAATAAAGTTGAATGTGAAGAGGGAATTTCTCTTACCTTCTTCTCTCATCCCATAGAATTTGACCATGGTTCTCTGCAAATTCTCTACATCCACATAGACATTATTGAAAGCATTTTTCTCAAACATTTGGATGCCAGATTTCTTTTTACTCTTCCAAGTCATTGTGCCACTTACACAATGGTATCCTCCAAGATTTTCTCTAGCACGTTGGTTTGTTTAGTGACATGCAAGCCTTACAGACCACAGTGTTGGCAATGGCATTGTAGATATCTTATACTTTTCCTCCATAGCAGACTTGAAAATTTTAAAAATAGATTTGTAAGCTTCACGACTTACACCAGCAGCATCGCAAGCTCCAAGCACCTCCTTTGCTTGAACGAGGCCCTTGAAATCCTTCATTACCTCTCTAGAAACTTGTTTACGTAGCCCTTTTTGTCTAGGGTCCTTCAACACTTCCATGACATCACTTGGCTTTATTAAACTTCTTAGAACATATGAAGGATCACTATCATCCATTTCCACTGTTCCCATCACATCCTCCATGAAATTCCTAAAGTAGAGTACAAATGAGTCTTAGTGGAAAGAATGCAGCACCACAAATATTTTGGAGTAAGAAATTTCATTGAAAATTTGGGGAAGTAACCTTGCAGCCTGTATTCTCCTCTTTCGGGCACCACTATTGGTTGACAATGCATCTATAGATTGCAATTGTCTTTTCCTCTCCTTCAGTCCCAAAGGTGTTTCCTTCAACTTTTGTACTCGTTCTATAGGCTTCTCTCGTTCCTTCTCCACAACACGTTGAATTTGGCCATAGATAGACCTTTCCAAATCTTGTTTGCTTTCAACAAGCTTTTGGATTGACTCTTCCAATTCATGTTGCTCCAAGTCTAGTGCATGTGCTTTGTCAATGAGTTATTTGTTTTGCAATTGGAGATCCTGCATACTATTATGCATTGCCACAATAGTAATATTTCCCAAATGTGCAAGTTCTTCTATTTGGGCTCTCTGCACCTCGCTTGCTTGCATAGCCAATGTTTGAGAATGGTTCAATCAATTGCAATAACCAAGCAATCCAGCATGTCCCTTGCCAACAAACAAAACAACATCATGCACTGTATGAAAAGGAGGACTCTTTTGGGTGGTAGAGTCTAAAGGATACAAGTTTCCATCCACCCAAAGGTCAAGATGCTTCTTCCCTTGCAACACTTTGAGGAGTTCTACTATATCCCAAAGAGCTTGTGCTTGCATATTCTGTCTCCAATTGTAGGTTCACATGGTACTTGTTGGATATGTCCTCAAATGGTGCCATGAGTACTCAAAGAGAGGTATCAGTGATGCAGGCTAAAATGTAGGCGAGAGCTGGCAAAGATGGAGCAGTGAGAGGGACAAAGTAGCAAGGAAGAGGGAGGAGGAGAAGTAGATGAGGGCAAGAGAGATTCTGCAGGAGGGAGGAGTAGAGGAGAGGGATCCTGGGTAGCTAGAGAAGGAGGGGAGAGGAAGGAGGAGCCAAAAGGAGGAGGAGGAGGGGAGAGGGAGGAGGGAGGAGGAGCCAGAAGGAGGGGGGGAGAGGGAGGAGGGAGGGGGAGGAGCAAGTCGGAGGAGGGGAGAGGAGGAGGAGGAGCAAGAAGGATGTGGGGAGAGGAGGAGGCAGGGGGAGGGAGGGAGAGGGGGAGGGAGGAGGAGGAGGGATGGAGGGAGGGAGGGAGGGAGGGAGGAGGGAGGGAGAGAGAGGGAGGGAGGGAGAGAGAGAGAGAGAGGGAGGGAGGGAGATTCAAAATTTGAAATATAAATTTCAAAAAGTGGCCCCCTCCTCTCATTGATGGGGGGAGAGGTGGGCTCAAATGTGGGCTTATCAGGCCTCTTTGGGACCCTCCAAGCCCATTGCATTAGCCCATGTCTGTGCATACCCCTTGACAACTAATCTTGCCTTGTATCTATTCACAGAACCATCTGCATTGTGCTTGATCTTATAAACCCACTTACAGCCAATTGCATTCTTGCCTTTAGGTAAAGGCAGCAATTCCCATGTAGCATTAGCATCCAAGGCATCCATTTCTTCATCCATGGCTTTCTCCCATTTTTCATTTCCCATGGCTTGCTCAAAAGAAGTGGGTTCTGGTTCCTGTACCACTTTGACCACATAGGCATAGTGAATGGCTGTAAATCCATCATATTTCAGCCTATCCACAGGATACCTGACCCTGGTAGACCTGTGCAAAATAGGCTCACTTCCAGGTGCTCTCAAAACATCCCTGGTCTTCCTTACTCCAGGTGTAACAACAGAAGGAATACCCAACTCATCATCAATGCTCTGTTCTGAGCCACTGGATTCACCATCCACACAAGAGTGACCTGCATTCACATCAAACATGGGCTGATCTACCTTCTCTTTTCCTTTTCGTGATACCTGCGTACCACTCTCTACATTTCTTTGAGGGGATTCTCCTGATCTCAATCTGCCTGTCCATGGCGAAGCATGTGAACCACTGGTAGAGGACACTCCAGGTCCACTGATATTTTGTGATTGCTGCTGTGCATTCTTTGCAGCATTACCATTTTGTGCATCTACATCAGTCATCACATTTACTGCTTTATACCAGCTGCTCATCTCATCAAAAACAACATCTCTGCTCACTGTGAACTTACGTGTAGAAGGGTTATAGCATCTATACCCTTTCTGCTACATAGAATAACCAATAAAGACGCACTTCTCAGCTTTTGGATCCAACTTGGACCTCAACTCATCTGGCACATGGACATAGGCAATGCAACCAAAAATCTTCAAATGAGAAATATCTGGTTTCCTACCAGTATACATCTCCTCTGGCGTCATGCCATTTATTGCTGCAGTGGGAGTCCTGTTCATTATATAGACTGCTGTAGCAACCGCTTCAGCCCAATAATAATCTGGTAGATATTTTTCATTTAGCATAGCCCGAGATACCTCTCCAATATGCCTGTTTTTTCTTTCTGCAATTCCATTTTGCTGTGGGGTATGACTGCATGAATATTGCTGCTTTATACCATGCTCCTGCAAGAACCTTGCAAACTCATTTGAGAGGTACTCTCCCCCTCCATTTGACCTTAGGCATTTTATTTGCAGGCATGTTTCTTTTTCAACCATAGCTTTGAAAGCTTTGAAGTGCCCAAACACTTCACTTTTCTTTTTCATAAAATACACCCACAATTTTCTGCTGAAGTCATCAATAAATGTGACAAAATAGTGGCAGCCTCCAATAGATGCAGCTTTTGTAGTCCACACATCAGAGTGGATTAATTCCAATGGCTTTTTACTCTCTCTTGAACATGCCTAGGAAAAGGTTTTATTGCATGTTTCCCAAATTGACAGGCTTCACAAACCTTGTGCATTTCTGCAACCTTGAATTTAGGCAATCCTGCAACAATATTTTGGGCTTGCATTGAATTAAGTCGCTGTATATTAACATGACCAATGCGTTTGTGCCAGATATCAATATCTGCAACTACACCGGTCCCATGTGCAAACATTGCTGCACTCAATTCAGGCATGTCCGCATCCAACGTAAACATCCTGCCCTTCTTCTTTCCTTTTGCTATCAAGCGACCATTATTTTTCATATCCTCAACAAAGCATCCATGAGGATTAAATCTGACCTGCAAGCCCTGCTCAACCATCTGACCAACAGAAACCAGGTTCTTGGTGATGTTCGGGACATGAAATACATCAGACAAGTATTTCTTTTTCCCATTCTGCATAGACAAAGGAATTTTGCCAATCTGCACAATAGGATGTGCAGTATCATCACCAGTCTCCACAAATCCTAGTTTTTCCATTTTCCTTGCATCTTACATCCATTCTGCATGACCTGTCATGTGGTTTGATGCACCTGAGTCAACATACCACACATCATTTTGTTCTTTTGCACTTGTCACAGAATTGGTCATATGCTGCACCATAAATAGATGCTCATTTCTGTCATCACCCTGCCTGCTAGAAGATGCATAATTGCCTTGCTGCAATTTTCCAGTCATAATGTCATTCTGCTTTTTATAGCAGTCCTTAGCCATATGACCCATTTTGCCACAATAGTAGCATTCAACATTACTTTTTGCATTTTGGCCCCTCTGCCATCCACCACGGCCTCTTTGGCTCCCCCTGCCTCTAGAGTTACCACGTCCTCCTGCATAGGACTGGTTTTCTTGCGTTTGCTGCATATTCTGATTTCTACCACGGCCTGCAGATCGGCCACCTTTACCTTTGCCTCTACCTCTGCCAGCATTTGAGTAGAAGATAGTTTCTTTTGAAGTTCCTGCTGAAGAAGATGCACCCCCATTTCTCTGCTCTTCAGAAATTAGAAGAGCAATCAACTTCTCAAAATCTGGAAATTTTTCACGGACGGCAATGGATGTTCGGAATTGCACATAATCCTTTCCTAGACCATTCAAGGTCACAGAGACCAAATCGTCATCATCCACTGGCGACCCAATGGAAGCAAGTGCATCTGCAATTTTCTTCACTTTCATGTGGTAGTCATTTATGCTCAAATTTTCTCTCTGCACATTGTGCAACTCCTGTTTGAGTTGCATTTTCTTGGCTTGCGTATTTGTGCTGTACATTTTTGCCAAAGTATCCCATGCCTCCTTTGGCGTATTTGCATCTTGAATATGCACAATCATGGAGTCCGAAATACTGATAAACAGCCAATACATAACTTTTTGGCTCTCTCATGCCATCCTTTAAATGCCTGCATTTCCTGTTGACTGGGAACATTAGGAAGAACAGGTTCTTCTTCATTTCCTGTAATGAATTCCCAATAGCCTTTTCCCATCAAGAAATTCGTCATTCTAAACTTCCATGCCTGGAAGTTGTTCTTGTCAAGCTTTTCAGTGACAATCTGTGAAAGAGAATTAGATGCCATTACAGAACACTGCAAAATATTCTGTCACTGCAAAAAACACAGCTTTTGCCTCACACGGGCAGAATTGCAAAATTGACGAAAGTGGTATTTCACCACACAGTCACTTCCTAGTGACGATTTTGCATCAACAGGCAACAAGCATGAATCTGCAACTCCCAATATCTCTGCACAAAGGCATACGATGCAATTTTTGCGGCACCTTTCCACCGACAAGCCACGCAGTGGTCGCACAGCAAAAAACAGGGCCTTTTTCTGAGTGCCTGCGAAGAACTTCCGCCTTCAAAACGGGCCCCGAAACGGCCTCAAATCAGAAAAATAAAGTCACTAGGGGCTTTGCCCACTCCCGCAGCATATACTGCGCTCTCGCCACACCGCGAAGGGCGTCTCAATCTGAAACAGTGCACTCCTGCACTTTTGGCTGTGCTACCTGCAGAGATTTGCTCCCAAACTCGAAATAGGAAAGCAACACTGGTCCTCTTACCAGGACACCATGAACTTGGCTTGCTTTCTTGAGCTCCTTACCATGAACAAGGCTCTGATACCATGTGAAGATAGTGGGAGAGAGGGAAGGAGTCTCACTTGAGGCTTTCTCACAATCACAATGGGGGAATACACACAAAGGTGGAGGCTGAAAACAGTTTCCTCTTCTTAGTTGTGAAAGCCAAAAGAACTCTAGTACAAAGAAAATAGAAGAACCCTATATGTGGGTCTCAAACCAAACTCAACTAACTAAGGTGGCATGCTAACTGAGCCACGAACTAGTGTAGATAAGGATAGTTGTCATCCAGCTATTATTCGTGGGTGGTGTACCAACCGCATCTCCAGCTAACAAGTCGGTGACATAAATACACAACGGTCACCCTGGCATATCGCGAGTGGAGCTCAATATCTCAACAGCATGGATGATTTTTTCACGTTAGTTTCGTTAATAAGCGAAAGTTTTATATGGCTTGTGAAAGTTTATATGCTTTTATAAAAATAAGAGCTTAGTATATTCGCCAGAATCTGAAACTAAAATTAAAAAAAGAGCTAAGTTTAGCCTTTAAGATTATAAAATTATAAATAAAGTCCATGAAAATTCGCCAAAGTTTTATATAATAGATAAATATATTTGGAAACTTTCGCCAACATATTATATATACAATTTAAAAATTTGGGTGGATCTATAGAATTAAGCACCAAAAGAAGACTTGTGCAATCAAGTATAATCTAGTGTTAACATTTAATGTTTGCTAGAATGATAATAATGTAGAGGTTTTATCTATTTGAACATGAAGCCGTTTGATATTGCATGAAATGTAAATGCAATCCATAATCTAAAATACATGATTAATGAGCTCCTATGGTATATGTGATTTTAAACTTGCATTTGAGTCTTTAGATACTTTCCCTATATATATACTTATATAGTGATTATTTTCCTTTACTTGCTTCCTTCTTAATTTCCTATGGTTGTTTACCATGTAACTTTTTAATTTATCGTTGTACCTTCTTACTCATTTGGACTCAGTGCAAATGAAAGGTGCTATCTATCTCCACATGCACCTTCAGTTACACACAACACCCACCAAACCACACCCCCTAACCGTTACACACCGCCATCTTGGAGCCATTATGCACCGTTATGCACTGCCACCTTTTAGCTCTTATCCTTACATCCTCACACTTGCGCCTCACCTCTGTAACCCCTATTTTTTGGTGCACTGAGCACTCCATCCTACTCTTTGCCTCCTTTTTTGAAATTCCTCCATCTCTATTAAGCTCCCGACTCCTTTGGTTATGCTTCATTACATCCCAACTTCATCAACCGACTTGCTCTCCTCCTCCTCCTTCTTACCATCTCAAGTGCCTTCCCTACCATGCCTCCTTCAAACAGGTTCTCTCCTTGTACAAGTAACCCATCATCATTCAAGCTATAGGTGCAAGGTACCCATTCACCCAGTGCATTTTTGCTCTGTGGGACATAGAGTACATGTATGGTCTCCTCACCATGCTTGTACAGAGGTCACAACAGCAATAGTGGACTAGAAAATGCAACTTGGAGGGAGAGAGCAGCTCCGATAAAGGGAGAGAGAGGGAGAAGGTATAGAGGGTGCAACTAAAGGTTGAGAGAAGCTCCAAGAGGTGTTGTAGCTAGGAATGGAGGGAGAAAGAGCAGAGGGGGATGAGCAGCTGCTCCAAGAGGTGTTGTAGCTAGGAATGGAGGGAGAAAGAGCAGATGGGGATGAGCAGCCACTACAGGAGGTATTGTAGCTAGGAATGGAGGGAGAAAGAGCAGAGGGGGATGAGCAACTGCTACTGTAGGAGGTGCTATAGCTAGGAATGGAGAGAGAATGAGCAACTGCTACAGGAGGTGTTGGAGAGGTAGAAACACAGTGGACTAGAGCAGGAGGGGGTAGAGAAGATGCCAAATGAGTTTCCACATTTGAAAAATGGAGGGAGAATGGAGCTGGACCAGAGAAGAGGAGGGAGCAGGCCTGTAACAAGATAAGGGGGGGGAATTTGCCTAGAAGGGCCCACCGCCTCTTGAATTACTTGTAGGTTTGTTTGGGGGAGGTGGATATGGGAGAAGGGTCAAGCATGGGTTGACGGGGAAGGGGGGGGAGGATGGTTTGAGTGGTTCCCGGTGTAAGAGGAGTAGCCAATAGGGGTTGTTTGTAGGTCTGCCCACCCTCCACCTCAACATGGCATTGCCCCACAAAAAGGAGCACTCCCATTGGTACACCTCAAATACCTCACTAATCCCTTGAAATTAGGAAACACTAATTGGGGGCCCTTTGGAGACCCCAATTCTCCCCTAATGTGAGGATGAAAATAGTGTGAGGATGGTTTATAATATGTGGTGACTTTTTGGGCTACTTTTGGCTTAGTTTATAGCTGGTTCAAATTGTTTGCTCTCAAGACAAGTGAGCTAAAGACTTGTGCTCTCAATTAGGGTTGGGGTTTTATCTTGGACAACGCTTTGACCAGTTCAAAGAGAGACTAAAGACTAAAATGAGGGGGTGGTGCGGGATTTCTTTGGGGCACTTGCCAATATGTACTTAGCTTCTCTATGGAACTTTAGGAAGTCTCATTGTCTAAAGATGGAAAAACTATTAACGGCCTTCTTATGGAAGGAGGAGGGGGTAAGATGCAAGTTGTACTATTTGCCATGGGAGACTATGAAGGTCTCCAAGCTATAGGGGGGCTATGTTAAGGATGGTGTAAATTTGGAAATGGACGGGGGAGTGGGATGGGGTGGTGGAAATGGAGGGGGAAGGGGGAGGGGGAGGTGGAAATGGAGGGGGGAGGGGGATGGGGTGGTGGAAATGGAGGGGGAAGGGGGAGGGGGAGGGGGAGGTGGAAATGGAGATGGAGGAGGGAGGGGGTGGTGGAAATGGAGGGGGGAGGGGGAGGGGGAGGTGGAGATGGAGGAGGGAGGGGGAGGGAGTGGTGGAAATGGGAGGGGGGAAAAAAAGAGAGAAGAAATAAAAAACTTGATGGACGGAAATCGAAAGAGAGGGAGTGGTGGTCACTTGCACGCTCTCCAAGTCTTTCTTGATGTAACGGGATTGTTGAGGAATAATGGACGGTGCGTGGATGGTTGGGTTATCACTGCGAGATGGGCTCGAAGTCACTTACAATGTGAGGATGGGAGTAAGGTGGTGGTCGATGGAGAGGGAGGAGTGTCTTGCGTAGGGCTCGGAATGAAGAAGAGAATGGAGGCAAAATGTGAAAGATGAAGAATGAGGGGGTGGAGTTGGTTTTTATAGGAAATGAGTTTAGGTTTAGGGTTTAGCCCTAAACTCTTCCCAAGCCATAACTCTTTATGGATAGCTCGGTTTGCTTTTCTACAAAAAGGTGAAATGATTAAAATTGCAAGCTCTACGCATTCATGTCCACTACCTAGCCTGATTGTATATCATGTGGCTTCTATTTGAGAGATAAAGAAAATTTCTTAAGGTAGGAATCCAAGGTTGATGCTTGGGGTAGATATGTTTGGCTAGAAATGGAAAAAAAAAAATTACTCTCGTTGCCCTTGAGTGTTATGTTCGTGAAAGTTTGAAGTAGTTTGTTTTTTACTTACACATACCTACGTATGTTTACTCGCTACTTGAGACGCTAGTCTCCCAGGCAGTGGTGCTAAATGTTGGCTCTTTCCTACTGCTTTCGTAGGAAGAGCAGGGTTCTCTCAGTATCTAGGGTTCCGAGGCTTTTTGTCACCTACAAATATATTAGAGTTGTCAATTGTAGTATATGTGTAGCTCAGGACCTCGAGTCATGTTCCAGTGAGAGACGTAGGCTTAAGTGTGGTAAGCAAACAAAGTGCATGCATGTGTAAAAGGAACGTGTATCATCATGATTGAGGTAATGAAGGCTTTTACCTTCATTGGGGGTTGTAGGGTTTAGGAGGAGTTTAAGGGTTAGAAGGAGGTTCTAGGGTTAGAAGGAGGTTCCAGGGTTTAGAAGGAGGTTGGAGGGTTCAAAAGGAGGTTCCAGGGTTTAGAAGAAGTTCCAAGGTTTAGAAGGAGGTTCCAGGGTTTAGAAGGAGTCCAGGGTTAGAAGGAGGATCCAAGGTTCAGAAGGAGGTTCCAGGGTTAGAAGAAGGTTCCAGGGTTGAGGCTCCAGGGTTTAGGGTAGAGTACATGGTGGAGAACTCATCTCCCTCATAGATCATGGAGTTTAAGGGATGAGGAACAAAGGGTTTAGGGGGAGCATAGGAGTGGGAGACAAAGGTGTAAGAGCATGGGGGAAAGAAGAGAGAGGAGAGAGGAGGAGGAGGGAGGAGAAGGAGAGAGGAGGAGGAGGAGGAAAGAGGAGGAGGAGGAGGAGGAGGAGGGAAGAGGAGAGGGAGAGGGTGGGTTGCAAGGTTGGAGGAGAGGGGGGGAGGAGTTGCAAGGTTAGGACATTCTTTTGGACGTGGAGTGCAAGGAAGCATGGACACTTGAAACAAATGCTTGGAATACCAAAGTAGACTCAACACAATGCCCCAAAGAGTATGGGCTTCATTCAATTATGGGGTATTTATACAAGTTGGAGAGCTTCTCTCTCTGCATGTAGGAATTGTAACACAAAGTTGTAACACAAAGTTGTATCACAAAGTTGTAACACATTCTCTTTCTACATGTAGAAGGTGTATGAAGGAGTTGTAACACAAAGTTGTATCACAAAGGTGTAACACAAAGTTGTATCACAAAGTTGTTGTAACACATTCTCTTTCTACATAAGTTCATGTTGGCACAGAGTCAACAGTCCTTTACAAACCCACTCAATTAAGCCTTCCATGGAATTCATCTAGTTTAGAAGCATTGTGTTTGGAATTAAAATTTTGCCTTCTTGCATATCTCTAGTTATTCCATTTCCTATGTCTATAACCGACTTTATGAATTCTTGCTCTACTGATGTTTCACCAATTTGAAGAACTTGCATATTTTGTGAGAATTTTAAGACTTTTGTCTTTCTCCAAATTCTTGAGTGGCATAATGAAGCATTGACAATCTCCTCCCTTCCTGCCTTTGGAACTACTGGAAATACC
Source organism: Dipteris shenzhenensis (assembly GCF_047967505.1). Lineage (NCBI taxonomy): Eukaryota > Viridiplantae > Streptophyta > Polypodiopsida > Gleicheniales > Dipteridaceae > Dipteris > Dipteris shenzhenensis. Next base: position 22,523,887 of record NC_141605.1, read on the forward strand.
TATCTTAAATCTCCACCCAATAGCACCACCTTTCCACCAAAAGGTTTGTGACTAGACATGATATCTTGCAATGTCCTATCCAATGCTGCAAAGGCATAGCGATGTGTCATAGGTGCCTCATCCCATATTATTAGCTTTGCCTCCTTTATAACTTTTGCTAGGTTGCTGTTAACACTTATATTGCAAGACTGCCTCTTGCCTCCTCGCCTCCTTGCTTCATCACCTCCTCACCTCCTTGCTTCTTTGCCTTCTCACCTCCTTGCATCATGCTTGTTGTTGGCAATTCCAAGGCTGTCCCTCCCCTCATTGGCCAGCTCCTCTACTCCTCATGTCATCCTTCTCCTCATTTTGGTGTCTCCAATGAATAGCTTGGGGGTCTTGTTTTTGGAGGGGGGAAGCATAAGAATGGCAACACCTTAATGCGCTGTCATTTTTCGTGCTTTTGCCACCCAAAAACAAGACCTGCAAAGCCCTTGCTTAAGCTTGAATGAGCCTCTTGATTTTGGGCGTGTTAAGCCATTTTTGACCATTATACCCCCAAAATCAAGAGGCTCATTCAAGCTTAAGCAAGGGCTTTGCAAGCATTGCAAGTCCAGTAAACGAAATCAATCAGATTAGGAATTGGCAAACTCAATTTGGGAATGGTCAGAAATACTTGTCTTTGAATAATGCCTTGGATCATGGGATGGGGTCCCATGAACCTGCTGCCTGTGATGATGAATGGTTCTGCCCTCGACTAAAGGTGACGTGCATAGTAGTAAAAGGATAGCCCTCATGGAATCTCTAAGGGGTCTTGATTTTGGCGATGATTTGCACATTCTAGCACTTGAGCCATACATCAATTTCCAACACTTGAGGCATATAGTGGCTTTGCCCACACAACGTTTCCAGCTGCAATCCAAGCATCAAGCAATCTCATATTCTGTATCCAGAGACATCATGAGGGGTAGAGCCTCTTTTTGGTAGTCTCACTAGCAATATGTATTGAAAAAAAAATGTATTCAATTATTATATTCTTCCTTGCTATATGAATGCTCTTAATGCATCCAAATTGTAGAACTACTTCAATACTACTTCTTAGTTATATTGTATAATAACCTCCATATGTATGCTCGTGAGACAATAAAAAAGAGACCTGGCAACCCAAAAATGATAGCGCATTGATGCGCTGCCATTTTTGGGCTACCAGGCCTCTTTTTTAATGTCCCCTAAACATAAGAACAAGCACTTGTGTTCCTTACCTTTCTTTCCAATGGGGGTCTTGATTTTGGGGGTGTATGCCAATTGATAAACAACATTATTTGATGCATATAGTTTTATTAAATCGATAAAATAGGCATGAAAACATCTAAATTGGCTCTTGCCATTTGATTTGATGTATGACATGACCCCATTTGGATTTGTAATTCCAAAGATACGGGGTCTTAGTTTTAGGGCTTGAAGGGGGCTTGAATGCCTGAAATAGGCAGCGCGTCAATGCATTGCCTATTTCTTACATTTAGGCCTCAAAAGTAGGACCCCATGTAGGACCAAATGAGGTCCTACTTTTGAGGCCTAAATGCATGAAATAGGTAGCACATTGACAAGATACCTATTTCAGGAATTCAGGCCCTAAAAGTAGGACCCCGTATCTTTGGACTTACAAATCCCAATGGGATCATGTCCTATATCAAATCGAACGGCAAGAGCCAATTTAGATGGTTTTCATGCCTATTTTCTCCATCAATCAAAATTGTATGCATAAATATATACATCAAGATATGCATCAATATATGCATCAATATATACATATGTATGTATGTATGTATATATATATATATATATATACATACATACATACATGTGTGTGTGTATACACAAAAACACACACACACACACACACACACACACACATATATATACACATATACATATATATGTATGTATATACATACATATATACATACTTACATACATACAGCAAAATGGGGGTCTTGATTTTGGGGGGGGGGGGGGGGGGGGGGTATGCCAAAAATTGATAAACAACATTATTTGATGAATATAGTTTTAGTTGATGGAGAAAATGGACATGAAAACCATCTAAATTGGATCTTACCATTCGATTTGATATATGACATGACCCCACTCGGATATGCAAGTCCAAAGATACGGGGTGCTACTTTTAGGGTCTGAATGCCTAAAATAGGCAGCGCATTAACGCGCTGCCTATTTCATGCATTTAGGCCTCAAAAGTAGGACCCCATTGGCAACACAATGGGGTCCTACTTTTGAGGCCTAAATGCATGAAATAGGCAGCGTGTTAACGCGCTGTCTATTTCAAGCATTCAGGCCCTAAAAGTAGGACCCCATATCTTTGGACTTAGAAATCTAAATGGGGTCATGTCATATATCAAATCAAATGGCAAGAGCCAATTTAGATGATTTTCATGTCCATTTTCTCCATATATCAAAATTGTATGCATCAATATATACATCAATATATACATATATGCATCAACATATACATACATACATATATATATATATATATATATGTATATATGTATGTATGTATGTATGTATGTATGTATGTACATGCATATATATACATACATACATACATACAAACATCAAAAGTAAGACCCCATTGGTTTCCCATGTCATGCATTTTGTTGTCTCATGAGCATAAGAACAACCACTTGTGTTCTTTACCTTTCTTTGCAATGGGGGTCTTGATTTTCGGGGGGTATGCCAAAAATTGATCAACAACATTATTTGATGAATATAGTTTTAGTTGATGGAGAAAATGGACATGAAAACCATCTAAAGTGGATCTTGCCATTCGATTTGATATATGACATGACCCCATTTGGATATGCAAGTCCAAAGATATGGGGTACTACTTTTAGGGCCTGAATGCCTAAAATAGGCAGCGCGTTAACGCGTTGTCTATTTCATGCAATTAGGCCTCAAAACTAGGACCCCATTGTGTTGCCAATGGGGTCCTACTTTTGAGGCCTAAATGCATGAAATAGGTAGCGCGTTAATGCGCTGCCTATTTTAGGCATTCAGGCCCTAAAAGTAGGATCCCATATCTTTGGACTTACAAATCCAAATGGGATCATGTCATCTATCAAATCGAACAACAAGAGCCAATTTAGATGGTTTTCATGTCCATTTTCTTCATATATCAAAATGGTATGCATCAATATATACATATATGCATCAACATATACATATACATACATATATATATATATATATATATATATATACATATATATATACATACATACACACACACACACACACACACACACACATATATATATACACATATAGATATATATGTATGTATATACATACATATATACATACTTACATACATACAGCAAAATTAGGATCCCATTGGTTTCCTATTTCATGCATTTTGTTGTCTCATGAGCATAAGAACAAGCACTTGTGTTCGTTACCTTTCTTTGCAATGGGGGTCTTGATTTTGGGGGGGGTATGCCAAAAATTGATAAACAACATTATTTGATGAATATAGTTTTAGTTGATAGAGAAAATGGACATGAAAACCATCTAAATTGGATCTTGCCATTCGATTTGATATATACATGACCCCATTCAGATATGCAAGTCCAAAGATGCGGGGTGCTACTTTTAGGGCCTAAATGCCTGAAATAGGCAGCGCGTTAATGCGCTCCCTATTTCATGCATTTAGGCCTCAAAAGTAGGACCCCATTGTGTTGCCAATGGGATCCTACTTTTGAGGCCTAAATGCATGAAATAGGCAGCGCGTTAACGCGCTGCCTATTTCAGGCATTCAGGCCTTAAAAGTAGGACCCCGTATCTTTGGACTTACAAATCCAAATGGGGTCATGTCATATATCAAATCAAACGGAAAGAGCCAATTTAGATGATTTTCATGTCCATTTTCTCCATATATCAAAATTGTATGCATCAATATATACATATATGCATCAACATATACATATATACATATATATATATATATATATATACATCCATACATACATACAAACATCAAAAGTAAGACCCCATTGGTTTCCCATGTCATGCATTTTGTTGTCTCATGAGCATAAGAACAAGCACTTGTGTTCTTTGCCTTTCTTTGCAATGGGGGTCTTGATTTTGGGAGGGTATGCCAAAAATTGACCAACAACATTATTTGATGAATATAGTTTTAGTTGATGGAGAAAATGGACATGAAAACCATCTAAATTGGATCTTGCCGTTCGATTTGATATATGACATGACCCCATTTGGATATGCAAGTCCAAAGATACGGGGTACTACTTTTAGGGCCTGAATGCCTAAAATAGGCAGCGCGTTAATGCGCTGTCTATTTCATGCATTTAGGCCTCAAAACTAGGACCCCATTGTGTTTCCAATGGGGTCCTACTTTTGAGGCCTAAATTCATGAAATAGGTAGCGTGTTAACGCGCTACCTATTTTAGGCATTCAAGCCCTAAAAGTAGGACCCCATATCTTTGGACTTACAAATCCAAATAGGATCATGTCATCTATCAAATCGAACAACAAGAACTAATTTAGATGGTTTTCATGTCCATTTTCTCCATATATCAAAATTGTATGCATCGATATATACATCAATATATACATATATGCATCAACATATACATATACATACATACATACATACATACATACATATATATATATATACACACACACACACACACATATATATATATATGTATGTATGTATGTATGTATGTACATACATATATACATACATACATACATACAAACATCAAAAGTAAGACCCCATTGGTTGCCTATGTCATGCATTTTGTTGTCTCATGAGCATAAGAACAAGCACTTGTGTTCCTTACCTTTCTTTGCAATGGGGGTCTTGATTTTGGTGGGGTATGCCAAAAATTGATCAACAACATTATTTGATGCATATAGTTTTAGTAGTTTTAGTACACATACATACATACATATGTGTGTGTGTACATACATACATGGATGCATGCATGCATGCATACATACATACATACATACATACATATGGATGCATATAGTTTTAATAGATGGGGAAAATAGGCCCCACTCCGATTTTTGTGGAGAGACACAACTAGACAAATAGAGCAAGTCCAAGGGGTTGCTAGGGACACCCCCCGGCAAATGGAGATGCCCGGTATGCAATTTTAGCACCAATTTTGGGATGTAAGCTGCATAGTCATGTCCAAAAAAAGTTGTCAATTCTTGCATTAACTAAAGGGTGGTGAATATATCCTATTCCATCATGGGGCCGGAGAAGACGGAGGCAAAAAATTGAACCAACAAAAAGACTTCTTTTACTGGTCTATGGGGACCGGCTCTTACTCGTGTTGAGAGTCGACAAAACAGCTACCGTTGGTGTGATATGGGAATCTCCCAGTCTGCAATTTTAGCACCAATTTTGGGATGTAAACTACATAGTCAGGTCCAAAAAAGTTGTCAATTCTTGCATTAAATGTAGGGTGATGAATATATCCTATTTCATCATGGGGCCTGCAGAAGATGGAGGAAAAAATTAAACCTCCAAAAAGACTTCTTTTACCGGTCTATGGGGCCTAGCTCTTACTAGCATTGAGAGTGGACAAGATAGCTACCACTGGTGTGATATGGGAATCTCCAAGTCTCAAGTTTTGGGGTACATGAAATTAGATTATGCTAACGGTAACTCTAAGAGGTTCCAAAGGTAGGCAACATTCTTCATCATAGCTAACTCAAATGCAAGGCAGTGAAAATGCTAGGAGAGTTGCTAGGTAGCATTGATTTTGGGAAGGGATATGATGATACTTTGTTGTGTTATGTAGGATATTAATTTCCATTAAATTTGGGACATGTTAGATATAACTTCATAAAATTCGAAGTCATGAAATTAATACATTACAAGTTCAAGCATAAATAATAGTCGTGAAGTTAATGCATTAAATATTCAAGCCTAAAGAAGAATTAATCAAGACCTAATGCACCGTACTAGAGACTTTGGCCTTACCCTCATTCCATAGACTTGCCAACGTAAGGCCAAAATTTTCATTCTTAAGAATATGTGGAAAGACCTTACATTTGGCCCACTTTTGGCGAAAAAATTTCATTCTAAAGAATAGGTGGAGTGAAATTGTGTTTGATAAATACAAATCAATGCTCAAGTTTGGACATAAATAAAGGTATCCTTTTGAAGATATTGGAACACATGAGAGAAATAATATTGAAGATACATGAATTTTTAGACATACTATTAAAGACAAATGAACATATAATGGATGAAATCCTATTGATGATATATGAATTTTCAATAGAACTATTATTCAAAAGATTTGATGGATTGAATGTAGCTTTAATACATTATCCCTTTTACAAGGGTGTTTGTGTTTGAGGCTTGAAACATAAGAATGTGTTGAAGCCTAGTGGTTTGTTAAGGATACGTGAAACTTAAAGTAAAAGTACTTACAATGGAAGGGATTATATCAAGATCCTATTAAGGACATGTGAACATATAGTAGAATAATTCTACATAAAATCAGTGGATCAAAATTAATGGCTCAAAAGCAAAAAAGGATGATGGTGCAACCTAGGGGCTACTCTATGGCACTATCTATGGCACTATGGCAGCAATCTTTATAGTTATTATCAAAGGTAGTGTAACTTTTTTGTCAAGGAAAGAGACACGAACCACTCCACATGACCTAGATCTGTATGACCTAGGTTGCACCAACTTGTTTCTTTCATGGATAAAAAGTGACCCTTAGGTGATGCTATAGCACTCCCTTTTTTGGTCCATTATTATAGCACAATTGGGGCCTTTTGACCTAATACTAGCTACCCATCAAATATTTGTTGTAGATGTTAGGGGTAATTACCAAACTACTAGTGGTAGTTTTATCACCACCATTAGTAATTTTATTTGAGTGTTCCTTAATGGTAGTTCTCCTACTACTACATACAATATTACCAATAGTAGTCCTAATCCCAATGATAGTACACATAATATTATTACGACCGTCCAACTTTAATCATCATTATATCTATGAATTCATCTATATAGGTCTATCTATATCTATACCTATTTATTCCTCATACAATATGTTTGCATTTATTTTTGGTGCTTTGCTTACTTTGAAACTAAAGATAATGTGATTTCATTATTGTTTGCATTCTTGTCAAACATGAGGGGCTGGAATGCATAAGAGTTGGGAGGCACATTATAATTTCTATGCAGATTTGAGCCATTGAATAGCCTATTGATTCTGATTGTTTTCTTTCTTATTAAATCCTTAATTTGGTTATTTCACACCAAACATTGCCATATCAATTCATTTTTTTTTTGTGCTAGTAATGTCCTATCGCAGCATAGTCTAGGATTGATCATACAAGATAAATGGGTGCTCACATTTAATATATTTTTGAGAGTCAGAGGATAGTGGCTGTAGACTACAAAATCATCACTTTGAATAAATTTGGCAAGATTCTTCTGATAGAAGGAATAATTTCTATTGCACTAATGATGAAAGAAAATTATCAAAAGGCTGATACAAGGCTCAAAATCACACTGGTGCTACTAGGCTTAATAGTCGTAGGCTAGTAGTAGTACTAGTGTATTTACTAAGTAGTGTGCATGCCTCTCCTCATTAAAATTCATAGTCTTCAAAAATATATAATACATAAGTCAAAATATTCTAATTATTTTTATCATCCTAATGTTGAAACTGACTTAAATTCATAGTCTTCAAAAAGGTATAATACATAAGTCAAAATATTCCAATTAGTTTTATTGTCCTCATGTTGAAACTGACTTTCTCTTCCTTTGTCTCCTATGAGCTTCAAACCTTTAATCCATTAATCTCTCAAATAGTAAGAATGGTCTTGTATTAAGAGGCGATGATATCTAAAGTGATCTACAAATACTAAGAATGGTCTTATATTAAGAGGTGATGATATCTCAAGTGTTATACAAACCGTAAGAATGGTTTTGTATTAAAAGGTGATGATATCTCAAGTGTTATACAAATAGTAAGAATTTTTCAAGTGTTCTACAAAAGTATTAGGTACCTCTTAGTGGCTAAAGGGAAGGAGTGACGATATCTCAAGTGTTCTACAAATAGTAAGAATGGTCTTGTATTAAGAGGTGATGATATCTCAAGTGTTCTACAAATAGTAATAATGGTTTTGTATTAGGAGGTGATGATATCTCAAGTGTTCTATAAAACTATTAGATACCTCTTAGTGGTTGGAGGGAAGGGGTTGGAAGTATGGGCAAAATCTCTAGGAACTACAGGATGGTTGCAAGAACAATTTTGAATGTCATAAATGACACGGGTTTTTCAACATACGGTTGAACTATTTTTAAACATTTTCTTTCATGGTTGATAACACTTTTAATAAGAAGAACCATTTTGAATGTCATAAGTGTTGATGCAATCCCATGCTATGAAGTCTACAGACAGTTTTTTTTCCCTGCATATGGGTGAAGTGATGTTTACGTTACTAAGTTCAACATATCAAGCAACACATTTGTTTTGATTATTGAAGGATTTTGATAATAAGATCCATTTCAA